>NC_142584.1:78493340-78644856 GCF_965207765.1 Zootoca vivipara | reverse complement strand
GTGAGCTTTAGATTTTGCCCTGTTCCTCCTGCTGCCCACTATTCAGAAAGGAAAAGTGCCTGCTCTACATGCTTTGAGATTAGGCAATGATCTGCGAAGGGGAAAACCAGTGTTCTCCTTTTTTAGTACTATACTTGGTTTGGGATGTAATCTTAATCCCATTTACCTGGGAGCAAGCCTCATTGAATTAAAAACTTACTTCAGAGCAGGGGCAGAGGAGGGGGGCGGAGGGGGCAGGCCGCCCCGGGTGCCATTCTGGGAGGGGTAACAAGATGCCCCCTGCCTCCCCCCAGCTGTAGAGTGGCCGAGGGCGTGCACAGTCCATATAGGCACCGCTCGCGCAGCGTCTGTACGGGTTTACGCTCTCACGTGCTGTCCATACCGGCTGCCTGTCGCACCGCGACCATATGGGCTGCCGCATGTGCACAGTCCATACGGGATGCCGCTCACGCAGCAGCCTGTACGGTCACCATGCAAGCGGCAGCCTGTACAGCCGTCGCGCATGTGCTGCAGCCTGTACAGAGTGTGCATGTGCGGCATTCCGTATGGAGTGTCGGAGAGGGTTCCTCCGCTACTGCTTCAGAGTAGCGTTGTTAGATTTGCGCTGTGTCCAGACCTATAGTGTCCTAATATTTTGAATACTTACAAGGATTTCAGTAAGAGAGGTTGAGAGATAAGGAGCTGCATAATGTATCAAGGGGATATAAACTGACCATCAGTAATATACAAGTGGGACCTGCAACAAATTGTTGCCTTGTGAAGTGCTCCTGATCAGGCTACTTGGTAGCTATGCTCTCTTCTCTGCCTTCTGTTCCCCCTTGACTTTTCATTTATTTCCCCCATAGACATAATTTGATCTGTGGCAATTATGTTCACCCCTCATTGGGCTGTTTTCTAATTAATATTAAAAAAATCTAAGCTTTTTGCACTTCTGCAAACCTAGAAGTGTGGGTGGTAGCAATTTTTCTGTTACATAAAAACAGCACTCTGATAATGAGTTTGGTGTTGGTAAACACGAGGATTGAGCAATGGTGACTAAGTGATTTTTCCGCACCCTGAGAATATGCTGAAGCACATTGCCAGGACAATGACAAACTCTCCTTCCTGGATGTTGTTATTCTTTTTTAGCATATTAAACATCAGTTACTTTGGATTTCCATTGTTAGAGATCACAGCTTCCAGACTGAACTTAAATTATTCAGCATATACATGTCAATTTTTGGTCCAGCTCCAACAGAAACTTATTTGTAGAGAGCCAGCTACTTCAGTAAAAAATCTCTGTAATGAGAATCGGTCATTAGAATCCATCCTTATACAGAAATTCTTTGAATTGAGGACAATTATGTTTTATGCTTTGTGTTAAATAATGTTTACTTAAAAGAAATATACCTGTATTGATTTCTTACTGTAAATGTATCATACTTTGTTTAATAGCCAGGATTTTAAAAGCTACTTAGGACTCAAGCAAATCTAATGCGATTTTAGATTTCTTTTCTTTGACTGCTCCATACTACATGACAAACCACGTTCAACATTTTTCTGGGTTCAAAAGCAGTTTTGTCAGGTTTGATGCAGGTTGCCGCCTGAAGAAAAACATGTGATGACCTCATAAGCTCCTGGTGCAAATTTCATTGTTTGTAATGTATGCAATCACAACATAGCCAGAAAACTAATCAATATTTTCTTCTTCTTAGGTAAATGCCTCTTTTGAGAGGCAGACAACTGGACACACGTTTGCAACACTGAAATGACCTCCTGGCGGATGGACCAAATGGGTCTGAGTGTTGTGTGTGTGTGTCTAAATGATTCACTGCTCTGTGGATTAGCAGAACAATGAAGTTGTGCTGGGAATTCCGACTTCCAGGATCCAGTGTAACTGAAATGCAGTTCTATTAAATTAAATGCACCTGTTTAATGTCTGTTTTAAGCCTTTTTGTATAGTTTGTGAATATTTTGTTGTAGCTGTAAAGTTATAAGAAATAAATACAGCTTTGCAAAATGCTGACTTGGAATAATTTTCTTTTTTTAAAAAACTTCTAAAGGTTCACAAATCATGCCTATGACAAAAACTTTTTTTAAAGGTTGACTTCAGAATACATGAATTGAGGAAAAGGGTAGAATCAGATTCACAACACCATACATATCTAAAAACTGCATTTCCTGTGAAACCACTCCTTATGACTCATCCTCGCGGGGTTGTGCAGCCCCTAAACTAGTCGTGATTTGCTCCATCGCTACTGTCTTTAACTGAAATTAATAGAGCTTATGGTGGAATTTTAAGAATTTAATTTTTTATTCTTTCATATGATACATAGTTAATCTTCAAGTAACTTCAGTACCACAGAATATCACTTGTGGAAGTCCATAGCTTAGCAGTAGAGCACCTCATTTGTTCTACCAGAGGCATCCCCAAACAGCGGCCCTCCAGATGTTTTGGCCTACAACTTTCATGATCCCTAGCTAACAGGACCAGTGGTCGGGAAAGATGGGAACTGTAGTCCCAAAACATCTGGAAGGGCAAGTTTGGAGATGCTTGTTCTACCATATTCAATCCCTGGCATCTCCAGGAGGGGCTGTTCTAGATTCCTGTCTGGCGAAGTTGCTAGCGTTTTCCCAGCCTAGTTTCCTTTCTTTTGGACCCCACTTCCACCAGCCCCAACCAGCACTGCCATGGTATTCCAGAGCATCTTTGGGCCGACAGAGGTTGGGTGGAGAAGGCTGTTGTAACCCAATACTGAACTAGATGGGCTGCTGCCAGGGCTGGCTAACCCATGAAGTGACTGCCTCAGGTAGCAGGATCCACAGGGTGACAGATGCCAGTGTCGCTCTTTCTTCCCCTTGTTCTTAACATAAACCTTCCCTGGCGGGGTGAGGAGCACCATTCTGGAGTCCGCCTCAGGCGCCCAAACATCTTGGACAGGCCCTGGTGGCTAGTGTGAAGTGTATAAGACAGCTTTCGGCGTGCCTACAGCCCAGAGAAAACACACTTGCTCCCCCTGAGTGCCTTTGCCATTCCCCTTGCCTCTGGTGTAGCCAGGATTTATTTGGGGGGGGGGGGGGCAGAATCGATTTAACTGCGATGCAATAAGTCAATTAAGTATTTTTTTTAATTTACTTGAGGGGAGGGCAGGGCCGAATTAGGGTTTGAGGAGGCCCTAAACTACTGAAGGTAATATGTCCAGCTGTCCTGTTTTTTGTGTTGAATATATGCTACAGTATATGGTAATGTATGGACCTAATAGGTCTCTAAAGCAATTTGCTACTGCTGCTGTATGTAGGTTTTATTTTTTATCTTATATTTTGGAAATGTACATCCATGGTTTTTTTCCTTTACATTTTTTTGGGGGGCCCAAGAGAGTGGGGCCCTAAAACTATACAGTAGCTTGTTTAGCTTATACGTAAATCCAGCCCCGGGAGGGAGATGCACCCTACTGGCTAAGCCCATGCCTTGCCTATAAAAAAACAAGCACTCTTGCCGCTCACTTCCGCCTGGGCCTCGCCTCTGCGCCACACCCGCCTCCGGGTGACTGGAGGCGGAGGAAGGGGTCGGGCGCCGGCTTCCTCGTCGCAGCCTTTTCGGGGCGGAGAAGAAGCGGCCTCCGCCTCCAGCTTCCCGGAGTCTCCCGCTGCCTCGCTCGAGCGACCCGCGGAGGAAGCGGGTCGGGGTCGGGGATGACCCAGGCGGAGAAAGGGGAAGCGGCGGCGGCGGAGAATGGGAAGGACAAGGAGCGCGACAAGGAGAAGGAGCAGCGCGGCACCAAGAGGCCCATCGTGCCTGCCGCCGTGCCGGAGTCCCTGCAGGAGGTGAGCCCCGGCTTGGGCGGAGAGGCTCCTCCCGTGGCCCACCCTCCGGGGGGGGGTCGCTCTTGGCTCTGGCGGAGGCGGCGGCGAGGCCCGGGAAGCGCGGCGCTCTGGACGGGGTTTCTGCGCCTCCGTCCTCGGGCGCAATAGCCTCAGCCGAGCAGGATCCCCGCGGAACAGCCTAGGCCCGGTTGCATAGGGCCGGTGGAGTCGAGTGGTGAAGCTTTCCCTGGGCTGCGCCCCTTCAAAAAGGTGTCCCACGATGGGATACTTGCTCTTGGCTTTTAGTTTAATGCTTTGAACTCATTGCAACATGTAATAACGCAAAGCATGTCAGTCTCGTGGATCCTGTTTTCTGATAGGTGGAACGCACAGTAGCAATGCTCAGTGTATTAAATGATATTTTAAATCTCATTTGCACCTATATTTCCAAGCAGCAGTTTACTCTCAGATCTTTATTTTTATTTCTTCACTTATATGCCATCTGTATAGCAAGGATGTGTGAGAAACCTTGAGCTGGTAATGAAAATGCTATAGAAGTGAAGTAGGGCAAGCTACTGCTGTTTCAGCGTGTATGAATTTCCAGAGGGAACAGCATCCTATGAAAAGAGGTTCATATTAGTTTCTAATGGTAATATTATAGTGCTTTCTCCTATAATTGATGGTGCCCACTACTGATGCTGTCTACTGATGTTGGCTGTTTGTTAGCCTTGGGTTCACTGAATGTGTAAATGATATTAGCATTTCCATAGTTGTACCATATTTGGATAAGATTGTCTGCATCAGATGTGTCACTCAAGGCATGCACCCTTTCTGTCAGTTTTTCAAATACAGCAATTGTCCATCTAAAACACTATACCAGATGTGCAAAAAAACTTAGTACATACATGTCCTTTGTGGGAGGGGAAAGCACTGTTACAGAAATTAACAGCTAAATTTCGCTGATGGCAGCTCAAGGTGTAAAAAGATACAGGTTTTCAAAATGAGGCACATAGACTATATGTTTGGAAACCTCCTGAGTACTGTACTTTGCTGGTTGCTGTTCCTATTTGTTTATCTATTTTACTATTTTTAGCAAATACAGAGCAACTTCATTGTTGTGATACATCCTGGCTCAATGACTTTAAGGATTGGAAGAGCTACAGACACACTTCCTATTGGCATTCCTCATGTCATTGCAAGAAGGCACAAACAGCAAGGGCAACCCATGTATAAAGACAGTTGGCTTCTAAGAGAAGGACTCAATGTAAGTCTTAGAATTTGAGATTTATGTTAAATTGAATCAGTAATTGTTCATTTGAACTACATTGTTTTTCTGGTGTGCTAAATTTTCCTAGTGACCCTTACTTCTTTGGGTTGCACAATAACAGCTTGCCTCTGTAGTAACATGTGTTTGTCTTGCATCATCTATACCAGCTACATATGGGAATTAACACAGGCTATGGCATTAAACTTGCTAAAAATGGCACAAGATTTAAGAGGGACAGATTTTTGCACCAAGCACTGAGAACCACATCACACAGGACTCTTTTTATGTAGATATCAGTTCTGCACAAAACATGAATGTACAATGTAATACAGTATTATACATACAGATATCTATTTTTATTCAAAGGTCACCAGCAGTTCTTTAATTTACACAGGCATTTTCTGGAGAGTAGTGTAGCTAATATAGTTTTTTCTGGCTTCATTGATTAAACCCCAGCTTCTGAAAATGGTGGCTATCATGAAATAACAGTCAAAGGAAAAGTAAAGAAAAATGAAAATATTGTCAAAATGAGTGAGCCAGCAGATTTTAAAAATGACTTTTTAAACAAGGAGTGGGAAAGGTATTGTTTTGTGGATCTGAATGGGAAAGACATTAGCTTACTCTACTCCTCAACCATTTGTGGTCTTAAAAAATGCAAAGTCCGTGGACAATATAAAAAAATCATAGCAGTTTTGCAAAGGACTATGCTTGATTCTGAGCTTTCCTTTGGGGGCAGAGGGAGAGAATTTCAATGTGCTTATGCAGCTGCTTACATTTTATTGGTTAGAGAGCTATTTTTTAATTATTTTGTATCTTTATGGTGTTTTAAGTTTTATTGAATGTATTCTAAACTGCCTTGATATTTTACATGAGTTTTTAAATATTTGCAAAAGTATTTTGAAAATAATTTCATTAAGAAAGTCAAAAGACCCACTTCTATGTTTAGAGGACTGTTACTTATTGTTTGCCTTTATTTAGAAACCCGAAAGTACTGAACAAAGACAGAATGGTCTTAAAATGGTTGACCAAGCAATATGGTCCAAAAAGATGTCAAATGGTGCCAGACGTATACCAGTGTCACCTGATCAGGTATCTCATTTATAAACTGATAGAAATTGCTTTTTGAGAGGTATAAAAGCAGTGAAAAGCCTGGTAGCAGCACTAATAAATCTAGGATAGTACTGTATTCAGCTATGTTTTAGTCAGAGTAGACCCATTGAAATCAATTATCATGACTAAGATAGGTCCATTAATTTCACTTGATCTACTATGACTATTCCTTATTTGAACACCACCCCAGTCTTCAAACTAGTTGAAAGGCAGGAATGGGCCATAGCCCTGTGCTTGACATTCAGAGGATATCAAGTCCAATCTGTGGCATCTGAAATTTAAACAAGACCAGGTAAGCAGGTGATATGAAAGACCGAGGTCCTTGTTGTTGGCCACCAGTCAGATTAGATAAAACTTAGCCAGGCAGACATACGGGCTCGTCTAAGGCAATTTCCTATGTTCCCTCTGGAAATTTATTTTTTGTCGTATAATAGTTCAATAGAGGGATAGCAGTTCAAAAGAGGGATATAAATTACGATAAATTTTGAGCAACTCATATAGCATATGACTAGACATGTTTGCGACTTCTTGTGAAGAAAATAAATTTTTTGCTCTTAAGATAGACTTTGAAAAATAGTTTCCTTTTAAGTGTGACCATTTTCCCCTATTCCTTGTTTCGAATTTACATTTCAGGCCCGATCTTACAATAGGCAGATGAGACCTGCTATTTTAGATCATAGCTCTGGAACAAAATGGACAAACACTGCCCATCATCCTGAATATGTCATTGGAGAAGAGGTAGGAACGCCTTGCCTCATTTCATTAAAAGTAATTCTCCTCCTGTATCTCATGTACAGTTAAGCAACCATATATAATTTTTAAAAAATGTGTTTGGGGAAAACACAGTTTTTTACCAGCCCATATATATATCTACATTAGTTGTTTGTGGCACCATGGATCTCCTGAAGTTTGAAAAGGTTTAACAAAGAAGAAGCAACCATCTTGCAGTTCACACAGAATTCCCTGCCTTGAGGATATTCTTAATGCTCACAAGGCAAGTGGCTGTTTACAAGCCTGAGAGAAAGAAACCAGATTAGTGAACAGATGGGAACGGATCAATCCTTAAATATGTTTTCATGTGTAACCTATCAAATATTAACTTTTAAGTTGTTTTTATAACAGTCTCCAATTGAATTTTAAGTGTTTCAAACTGGTGAGAGACACATCTCTGTCAGGATTCCTCCGCCATCCCTCTCCCATTGACACCAGTGGCAGACTTTGGGCTCTCAAATTTCAGCACCCCCTGTGGAACACTAAATTTCAGTCCCCCCGCACCTGTTGCTCTCCATTCTACAGCCCCCTGTAGTGTGGCCGAACCGGCCATGCCAACCTAAAAGTGACTCTGCTGACACTCTGCTCATCCAGGGAAAATAGAACTGAAGACTATGCAAGGCAGCTGCTTTTTCCATTCAGTGCTGCTGTAATATGGGTTCTGGAACACAGGCCATCAAGGGCAGTGTGGCAAAATGCAGTGTTTATGGTGGTCTTATTTTTAGAACAGCAACAAAAAGGATTGCTTGTTTTCTACAGAGGATATGGCATTTGGAACAGCATTCTCCAACAGGATAGATGCAGTTTATACAGAGCAATGGGCAAGCTTAATAATAAATGGTAATCGAAACAAAATAAATGGTAATGTTACAGAAAAATGCAGCATTGAAAAAGGGGCAAGGCAAGCATGCCCTATGTCGGCACTGTTATTTATCCTAATATTAGAAGTGCTGACTAGAGAAATACGAAAAAAAGATGAAATAACAGGAATTAAGTGTTGACGTTGGAAAATCCGGTGGTAAGCGTCCCAAGGACAATAGAAAGTATAACAAAATTTGGCAACTTAGCAGGATTCTATATAAATAGGGGGGGGGGGGGAATTGATAGTCTAGTCTCAGAGGCAAAAGATAAACTTGAGAATATCTCGGGAATTAAAAATGATTTTTTTAAAAAATATTTCGGGATATGGATATCAGCTAAGAACTTAAATCTTTTCCAGGATAACTGTTAAAATCTGGAATGAAATAAAATCTAGGAAAATGGACTTCCTTTGTTAGGAAGAATATCCACAGTCACAATGAAGGTTTTGTCTAAAGATGATCTTTTTATTTCAAACATTGCTGGTGATAAATAGCCCAAACTGTTTCAAACAGTGGAAGAAAGACATGACAAACTTCGTTTGGCACGGGGGGAAACCCCTAATTAAATATAAAAATCTGAAAACTTAAGAAGAAAGAGGGGGCTTTGCCCTTCCAGACCTCAGACTTTATTATGAGGCAGTGTGCCTCTGTAGGATGAAAGAATGGATGGAGCTAAGAGATACAAACGTTTTAGACCTAGAAAGTTTTGATCTTTTGATGGCATGGATATCTGCACTATGACAAATCAAGTGTGCAAAAGACACTAAGATGTTTTAGAGAGAAAAACCCCAAGATGGATATCACCAGCTGAGGCAGTCTCAGTGAAAAGGTTGAACATGGACGAGAAGTGGGCCACTTATAAAGACTTTACATAGTTTAAAGAAGGAGGGGTTCGCCTGAAAAAGAAGAGAAGAGATTTCAGATTACAGTATACTGTAGATTGGTTTTAGTACTTTCAGGTGAATGAGTTACTTAAAAGAGACAAGGAAAAGGGATTTGTGGAAATGATTTCAGAATTTGAAAAAAAAATTGTAATAGGAAAGGAGGATAAACTAATCTCGAAAATTTATAAACTTGTTACTGGAGTGGGAGACCAAAGTTGAGATGGTAAAGGCGACAATGACAAAATGGGCTATAGATACTGGCTACAACATAGAATTGTCTGCATGGGAAAAGCTATGGGGGGAACCATGAATTTCTCTGCCTGCTATCTTATTAAGGAAAACCTACGAAAGATGATGTATCGGTGGTACTTGACACCCAGAAAATTAGTGATAATGTACAAAAGGGGGTTTAATTTATGATGGAAGGTAGAGGGAACCCTGATTCATATGTGGTGGGCGTGTAAGTACGCTAGAGAGTATTGGGAAATGATTCACACAGAATTTAAAAAGATCCTAAAACTCACATTTCCCAAAAGACCAGAGGCCTTTCTATTAGGGATAATAGGTGGTGACATTCCAAACAAAAAAAGGCACTCAGCATCTTTTTATACGCAACCACTGCAGCTAGTTTGGTATATGCAAAAATATGGAAAGAAGAAGAGATACCCGTGAAGGAAATTTGGCACAACAAATTGATATGGTGGAATACATAGAATTAGTAACCATGACCGTTAAACTAATGAATAAGGATGAGTTAAAGATAAGAGATGGGTGGAGGTGTTTTGGAGATTACCTTAGAGGGTTACAATATACAATTTAACCTACAAGTATGAGCAGCAGATAACATCAAAAAAGGAAGACTTGAGATGATAACAGGTGGAATATCGGGATATGCAGCAGAGTGCATATCCCTAGAATGCCACAGAGAGATGGACTGGGAAGTCTTAGAAAAGAGATAAGTGGTGGGTATTGAATGAGGTGTGTTTAAAAGCTGTTAAAATTGCATAAATAAAAGTTTCTGTCTTGTTTAAAAAAAGAATTGCTAGTTTTCTGTTACCACTAAAGTGTTGTATGTTTCAGTATGCTTTGGAATGCTTTTTTGTGTTACAGACTAGAAAATGTACAGAAGTTCCAAGTGTTCACAATTAAACTTTGAACGAGATAAATATAGTCAATTCTTCTTTTCAGGCATTATATGTTAACCCTATGGACTGTTACAATGTTCATTGGCCTGTTCATCGAGGGCAGTTGAACCTTCACTCGGGGCCAAGTGGTTCCCTTACTGCAGTCCTAGCTGATCTTGAAGTTATATGGTCGCATGCAATACAGAAGTATTTAGAAATACCTCTGAAGGATTTGAAGGTGAGCTATGACAGACTTCATCTGCTCGTGACAATGACTGTCAGCGTTTCATCGTTGTTGCTGCAAAAGGGTTTGACTGTTAAAGCCTTTGGCAGTCTGGGTCCTACATTCCTTGGTAGCACCTTCTTCCATGTATACTTCCCATCGGATCATCTAATGCACTACTCTGTTTTAAAACCTTTAGAATAAGAGTTTAATTAATTCATTAATATCCCAGCCTTTTTCTTAAGGAGCCCATGGTGGCAAACATATCAATACTGAAACAGTATATCAATACTGAAACAAACAACAATGAAAACAGTTAAAAACTAAAAGTGCCTACCCTCAAAACTATTAATTGCAGGGTTTGCAGGGATAGGTCTTTCACTCATCAAATACCTGGGTAAACAGGAATGTTGTCAAATTGCTCCTAAAAGTTAATGAGAGAGAGCAATGCACCTCATGGGAGGGGGCATTCCACAAATGGGGAGTAACCACCAAGAAGGCCCTTTTAAGGAGGTGCTTAGCAGAGCCTTTATAGCTGTGGTGTTCACTCTGCAGTTTCCTACCAAGTGAGCTCTAGTTGTTTATATAATAATTCGTTCTTTTATTTTTAAAAATACTATTGCCCCACCTGATTTCACAAAGGAAGCTAACAAATCAGATAATAACAGCAGAAAAACAAATGACCCCAAATTAAACCCACTTGTAAAATGCAAAATATAAGCGTGAGTATCAAAACTAAAAGAGAAGCCAGAGGAATTCTGGTTCCCTCCCTATTAAGATTTATAGCAAATGGTTGTGGTTGGCTTCAAGAGAGGGAGAGAATGTCCTGTTGTGCAGATGGAAGTTCTTGTGCTAGTTAGTACCTGCGTGTGCAGGCGACATCTTCACCGCTTTGTGGCCTCCCTTGTGGGTTGCCCAAGGGAGACTGTGGACTCTGGCATTCTCCAGAGAGAATGAAAATCCCACAATTAGCCCTCCTGCATTGCATGAATTGGTTCAACATCCAGGAGGAAATTTGGCACCTCACAGCCAAGGTCTGAAGCTGTTAGATTTCCCCGTGCCCTGGATTAAAGCATTTCAGTGATGTCATTGGCTCTAGCTCTTAACCAATATTTTCACTTCCTTCAGTAGTTGAAATTATTTAGATAGCCCATGGTATCAACCCGTTCCACTGTATGAAGACCAACAGACCAGAAAATGAATCCTAGTTTGTTCTTTTCTTTTTCAGTATTACAGGTGTATTTTGCTAATTCCGGACATCTATAACAAGCAGCATGTGAAAGAAATAGTGAATATGATCCTAATGAAGATGGGATTCTCAGGTAATAAAGCAACATCTGTGGTCAGCTGCTTAGTGAAAGGGTTTTGAAGGTACCTTTTCTTTCTAAGTTGGAATCAGGTAACTTCCAGAACTTTTTTTTTTTTGCCCTTACAGCCACCTATGTCTCAACCAGGTGAATAAATAGCTCAGCCTCTGGCAACATATGTTATGAAATCAGTAATGTGCAACTCTATGGCCAAATTTTAAAGAAATTACTCCAGTGTTTGGTCAATACAAACGTGTGTTTGCTGAGTCAAAACCATCTAATCTTCTTACGTATCTTATAGAGTTTCAGAGGTATTGTCATCTAGTTTCCACTATAGGACAGGCCCCAACTGGATGCAGTACTACTGAGATCCAGAGCCTTTGCTACAGTCACTCCCAGCTGTCTCCTACCAACAAGTGCATTGGGCTGCTCGAGGAGGCTGATGAGTCCTGCTCCAAATAGCAATTTTCAGCTCACTGTCTAAAAGACTGAAGTTGGTTGGGAGATGCAGAGACATAAAACACTGATTTTTAAAAATGTTAAAACAGGGAAGCTATGTCTGGAAAATATTATCATGGTGACACGTTGCTCTATTTATGAAACGCATGGGTAGCAATAAACACATTTCTTCCTCTCTCTTGTTTAAAACACTTCCCAGAGTTTATATACATACATATATTATGGGAAGTGTTCAGTAGTGGGCCACATATGAGTAATGTAGCAAATAGGGTAGCAAAGCAGTGTACATTAACAGTGTTCCTGCCATTTTGTTTTCAGGCATAGTGGTCCATCAGGAATCTGTCTGTGCTACTTTTGGAAGTGGCTTAGGTAGTGCATGCGTCGTTGATGTGGGGGATCAGAAGACAAGTGTCTGCTGTGTGGAAGACGGTGTTTCGCATCGTAACACCAGGTAACTATTATAAAGTGGCAGTAACATTCAGGTGAAAAGAAGCAAGTCTTCTAACTGCTGCTGCTGCTGCTGCTTTTTTTAGGTTATGCCTTGCATATGGAGGTTCTGATGTGTCAAGATGCTTTTATTGGCTTATGCAGCGAGCTGGGTTCCCTTACAGAGACTGCCAACTAGCTAAAAAGACAGATTGCCTTCTCCTGCAGCACTTAAAAGAAACATTTTGTCATTTAGACCAGGTAAGTTCAAAGACCTAGATAAGGAGCTCCACACTTCTGATTTGCTGTTTCCCAGGCCCATGTTTGGTCACAATCTAGTGTGACATTACAGATTTTTAGCTGTATAATTAATGGTAATAGAGGTTTATGAAGTTACCAACAGTGGGGAGAAAACTAAAAATTCACATGTGTGGCTGATCTCTTCTTAGTGTAGTTTGAAAGATTTGAAAGTTTATTAAAGCATTAACACCTTTTTCTATGTTTTATTACCAGGATTTATCTGGACTAAAAGATCATGAGTTTCAAGTCCGTCACCCAGATTCTCCAGCTTTGCTGTATCAGTTGCGCTTGGGAGATGAAAAGTTACAGGTAAAGACTGGGTGGGGTATATATGCACATAAGGTGCTAAGAGACTATCCCTCCTCTCATCCCCTTCTGTGCTCCCTAAACCTGTTATTGTGGTTCTCCTAACCCTCCAAGGTAGATTTAGCAGGACACGGGTGGAAGAATGCAGACCGCACTCTGTGTACACAACTTAGTTGAATCCTGCCCTATGAATAGGCATGCCCTGGGATGTAGATGCGGACTTAAGTGCAGAAGTCAATGGAAAATAATGAGGTGTTAATTAATTTTCAGCAGCTCAATCTGCATGTTTCTCTTATTACAGTCTCATTTAGTGCTATGATATTCAAGAGATACACAGCAAATACAGTAGCTCAAATGTTGAATTAAATAAACTTGACATTTTTCTATCTACACGTGCTGCTGACAAGTATATTGTTTGGAACACGGGGCTGTACCCCGTGCAGCTCTGAGTAGCTTGTTATATCAGCAGAAGGATTTAAGTTTGTGCAACATAACTCCCCCCCCCCCCTGCACACACCCTAAATCTGTTCTAGTTGTTCCTCTAGCCTTCTGGAGCAGATTTGGGCAGGGTGTGATAAGGGGAAAGTTCCATTGCGGCAAGTGAAAATCCTTCTGCTAACAGAACAAGTGCATTAGATACCACCCAATATGTTTATTTGCTTCTGAAACTGGTTGTTCAGTTAGAAAGCGAGCAACAAGCAAGCGTTGAGTTCTTCCCCATCTCTCACGATTAGGCTCCTATGGCATTATTTTATCCAGCAACCTTTGGAATTGTGGGGCAGAAAATGACATCTTTGCAGCAACGATCACAAGGTGATCCTGAGGATCCGCATGATGAACATTATCTTTTAGCTACACAAAGTAAGCAGGAGCAGGTGTGTTGTGTGTCTTTTTTACTTGTTTTCTCTTCCTAGGAGACATTTCGGCACAGATCTAATTATACTTAATTAAACCTTTCCTCTCACAGAATAGCTAGGTGGTTCATGCTAATGTTGTAAACCGCCATGTGATCATTGGTTGAAGGGTGGTATATAATAATAATAATAATAATAATAATAATAATAATAATAATAATAAATTTAGGGTTCATTTAGACCTCTGGCATGGCTGCAAGGAGGAGTTCAGGAGCTTTTGCTTTCATTTTAGAACAACAGCAGCTTGCTTTGTTGTTTGAACCTGGATGAGCAGTGGTTAATCTCAGCTATAGTTAATTGAAGGAAGCCAACTTCAAACCAAAGTTTATAAAGCTGGCTTGTTCCAGCTAACTATAGTTAAAATTTAACACAGTTTGAGTTTGGCAGCATGCAAAACAGCAGTTCATCTAAAACAGAAGTAGCAGTTTCTGATGTTTTCATAGTCATTCTGGATGATAGCAAGTGAGCTCAAGGCTGACAGAGACTTTTATAAAGCTAAACTGTGCTTTAGGGTTGTGTCCGGATAGGCATAGTGTGTGTGTAGATACTACCAAGAATCCTTTCAAAGCATTAATTCCATCGTGTAACTGCAATCTATCACTCTGCTTGGGAACACATTTTTAAAAGAAAAGCCTGACTAGCTTTTCAGATACTTTTTAATTAAATAACTTTCTAAAGAAATGCCTGAAGTAACTGATATTATAGTTTGAAGTCTTATTTATTCTGTTATATTTTACTCCAAGAAGACCCATTTATCCTAAGTAGAACGCAATAAGGCAGACATGTATCTACAAAATAATTTAGTTAAAAATGTGATCCCATTGAGATCCCAAGATGAAATTTTGCAGGTAGATCTTATATTTAATAATCAATACATTTTATTTGGAAATGATAAATTAAATCACTTTTTAAATTTTGTAATCTAACTTTAAAATTTAAAGTAAGCCCATCATGTGACGTATTATATTAAAGCCCACGATGTTCTGAAGATATTGGTATTTTTTAGTTTTGAAATATCTCAATTCTGGACTGAGCTTTTCCAGTTTTTGTGTAGTCAGACATGGCCAGAATTGTCAATTTTTTTAAATTTCAAACTCTCATGACTCCAAAACAGGATGTGATAAAAAATTAACATTTTAGATTTAAACTTAGTTTTGATCATTCAACAAGTGTACAAAATATTAAGAAAATTGGATGACATGAGGCGGGAAATTGGATCATGATATGGAATGACCGTGGGGTCACGAAGAGTCGGACACGACTAAACGACTAAACAACATGGAATGACCCATGTTACTTTAATATGCTTGATTTTATTGTCATTACTTTAGTTAAGTAAAAGCTTTTTACAAAATAATAAAAGCAAAACTTCAGTAGTATTTCTTCAGCTACCACTCTGATCCTACAGATTGCTATAGTTTGGATGGCACATGCAGCAGCTTCGATGTGTATACTGTGTATGGAATGTGCTGAGCCATTGGAAATGGAAGACTTGGGTAAGGGAGCATATGGTGCTTGGGCCAAAGAATATGAAAATAATATGGGGCGAAAGGCCAGAAGTAGCAGTGTGGCTTTACTCGCCGCCCAGTCCCTTAGTTGCAGGTGTGATACGTGGGGCTGTTTTTAGCTGCAACACTCCACTCCTCAAACCTATTTTGGCAGATACTGTGGAATGTGTTTTGCATCTAACAAAATTTGATCTTTTCAAATGATAACTTGCCCTGTTTTGCTTTTTAAAGTCTGCAAAAGCAACAGCCGACAGGAAGTCGATTTCCAAGCCTAGTGGATTTGAGGGAGATCTGCGTGGCCAATCTGCAAGCGTTGCTGAAAATCTCTATCCTCCAGAAGTGGAGATTGGCACTTCGCACGGTGACTGCATTATGGGTGGAAATGAGTCTGAAGAACCCCTTACAGCTCACATGTCCAGGAAAACTGCTGTATCTCAGTTTGAAGGGAAAGCGTTAGGCCTGGACAAAGCAATCTTGCACAGTATTGATTGTTGTGGTAAGAAGACTATATATACTTGTTTATTAACATTAATACTTTGGCCAAGATAGATTCTAGTACAAGGAGGATTCCTAAGTTTGCAGAAACTAAATTTCTACTCTCACTCTCATCAATTTCCTGTTTAGTTACCCGGTTCGATCTGTTTTAATGTTAACGGCTAATTCTATACATTGTTTCAATTCATTCTTCAGAGTTTACATAAAACTTATTTTGATTTTTCAGCATCTGACGATACCAAAAAAAAAATGTACAGTTCCATCCTGGTCGTAGGAGGCGGTTTGATGTTCCACAAAGCCCAGGAGTTCCTTCAGCACAGAATTCTCAACAAAATGCCTCCCTCTTTCAGGAGAGTTGTTGAAAACGTAGAAGTTATTACGAGACCAAAGGTATGAATCTAGGCATACTTTTAGGTCAGGGTTGGGAAATATTTTCTTTTCTGTCAGGGGCCACATGACTGAAGTGGTGGGTGGAGCTAGAATCAAAAGTGGGCAGAGCCACCTCCTCTGTCTTGTGTTAACACACTTGCTACCGCAGCTCATATCCTCGTCTAGTTAATTACAAATTGCTGTTAAATGTATTGGCCAGTACAGAATGTTAATTGTAAATTTCAATAGTGTAGTATATAGCAAATAACATGCATTGGATCTTTTGTGCAAGGGGCTTGACTAATAAACTAAAGGTGATGGCCTTCTGCCTAAAATTCATTAAGAACAGAAGCAACAGTGATTCTTCTTTTGCCACAAAGTAAATGGTATCTTTTGTGCCGATTTGGGATTGTAAAGATTTTAAGCACTGAGCACAATGTCTTACAGTAGCCCCAGTTAAAAAGAGTAACATTCTTAAAGCAAATGTAAGTGGGTTTGTGGGGTTTAGCTTACACCATTTACCTTGCCCATTCTTTTCCTTTGTGTTAATCATAGGACATGGATCCTCGTTTGATAGCATGGAAAGGGGGTGCTGTTCTAGCCTGCCTGGATACAACACAGGAGCTCTGGATATATCAACGAGAATGGCAGCGATTTGGTGTCCGTATGTTACGTGAAAGAGCTGCTTTTGTGTGGTGATCTCGTGCAATATTTAGCTAGAGAGTAATACTCAGCATTTTTTCCTCTTTATAGCCCTGACATTTGTGTTTTTAATAAAATCTATATAAAAGTATCATGTTTCTTCTGGGCTGTTAAAGCTTTTCTCTAGTTTTATGCTTTGGGGTGGTCTCAGTGAAGCTCATATTGTGATTACATTAATAATTCTCATTTAGTATGAGGGAGGTATACAGCTAGGGGTTGTCTCTATCTACTGCCCAGAACAGGCAGTCATATGGTTTGTTACGCTCACTTCCCAGTTCCTTTCTTGCCTCCTCCAGGATCAGAGCAATTTTTCAGCTATTCCTCTTCAGCATTTTCTCTCAGAACTTAATTCTCTCCCTACTCATCTTTTTCTCACTTCTTTCTTGCCCCTGTTGACTTCTTTTCCTCCACTTTAAAATGGGATGAGTGAAGAAAGGTGACAGCAAAGCTGATTAAAAAAAATAGCACAAGACATGTTCATACAGTCAGAGGCTTCTAAAGGTTATTGAGCAGGCACTGTCGAGTCCCCAGATGAGAGGTACCAGGGTGAGTGATGTCCAGAACAAGAGACAGACACGGAACAGGACTTCAATTTCCCAATTGATAAAATCACCCAGGAGTGATGCAAAAATCTACTAACAGTCATAGTGAATCTCTTTTCTTTTCTGGTCATCTCGTCTGAAGGCCGAAGGTCCAGTATTGTATAAACATTTCAGAATGGGCTGAAACCATGAGTCATGTGTGTGTCAGGTTGTGATTATGTGCAATCTCAAATGGTCTCTTCCTTGGTTAACAGTTAATAAAGTTTGAGGGAATTTCCTTGCAACTTATGTCACACTCCCTGTCTCCCAGAAGCAGGAACAAGCTGAGCTAGCTGGTGAGGAAATTAAAAGTTCCAGAATTTTATTCTGTGGAACATTTGGACACATCTGCTTCAGAAGCAAAATAGGATGAGCTCGAGAAGTGGAGGCACTAAAGGGTTCCAGGACAGCTTCTGTGGAGGATGTTTGGCACCTTCTCCCTCAGAAAGAGATGAAGTCCTGAGGGCTGGGGGAATTCCCTGTTCCCCTCTCCCCACACTCCCGGCACGAAGCAGGTAGATTTGGAAAGAACCAATTGTTTCTGCCTAGGGAGCTGCATCTTTGACTCCAAAGCCCTGAGGGGGCAACAGGGGAGTGTTTCCAAGTGTTTCAATAATTTTTTAAAAAAACATAAATTCCAAGGTCAATAACTTTTTTTTAGGATGTAGCCTTGAGGACCACTGGAGTCTTCTGCACCATCTGAACTAAGTGAGGTGATTTTTTTTTCTGACTCAAAGGTATGCAGTACAGTACCGGCACCTTTTTTCCCCTAGAAGAAAAGCACTGATTATAGTAATTGTAATGTTCTTCTTTATATGCTTGTTATTGTGTGCTGCTTTGAGCTCTATATCACTGGAAAAGCAGAATGCAAATATTAAAATCAAAGATAGATCTGACAAGATAAAAGGTATTTAAGTTTTATGATGCTACAAGTCCAACAAGCGAACACTTCCAATACTGTTTACAAAGTTATTAGTTCTTAATTTTATGTACTCCATAAGTAGAACACCGCATGAATTGTTTTAGAATGTGTTTGTATCCGCTCTTCTTGCCACGGAGCCACTTGCCCTATAAGTCATCCTTAAGCATGAGGTGTGCAGAAATTACTGATATACAGAATTAACTCATTTTTAGGAGAGAAAGATACCCTATTCAAAGACAGATTCTGAGGTTCTATACGTTTGTTTTAGTCCTATACTTGTAATTTAAGTTTTGCCTTAAGGCTCCATATGCATTTTAACTTTGTACCTTCACTATACTTTGGGCTCTGAGAGGTTTCTACAAAAGGAGTCAATATCCTTCATTAGGACATACTTTGGACAAATATTCAAAGGACTTGGGAGACTGTTAGTTGGATTCTTTTCACTGAAAGAAACCACCATGTATTTATGGAGAGAAGACTGGTTTTTCCAGTCACTGCAAAAAAGGTTAAATGCAAACTTGAACATACATTCAGAGTTCCCACTGTGGCTGTCTACAGTTCTGCAAGTAGAATCACATGCAGGGTTTGCACTATTTGGACTGAGAAAAATAATTTTATCAGCAATTTCTTTCTGGGTTGCAAGCCACTGTACTGGTCCCATTTCAGCAATTCTCAGTTTTTGCCATGCATCTATAATGACATTACTTTGACAGCATTCATGTAGAAATTCAGCAAAAGCAAGGACAGTATGCTGAAAACATACTTCTTGGGAATATACAACAAGGACTGTAGCAGGTATGTGTTGCATTATTGGAGCAAGAGCCCAGTTTCTGCCTGTACCTGTTAACAAAAGTAAAACCCACAAACTGTTAAATACAACCTTTTTGGAGCAAGCAAAGTTCATTGTTAAGTGCCTTTAAAAATAGCATTTGTTTACCTGAACTTGCAAAGCAGAAAGATTTGTTTTAAAATACACTTGTCTAATATATACAAAATACTAAACATTCATATAGAAACTACACCAAATACATAACTATTAATAACAGAATAGCAAGGATAAGAGAAAGCTACATCATCCAACATGCTCCTGCTTTTTATAGAAAAAATGGAAGCTAGTAGTTGATAACATATTATTGTCTGCCATGCCTCAAACAATATATATTACATAAGTTTGGGAATTCATTGTTTTCTAAATCCTAATCCCCCTTTTTGTGAAGATACAGAACTTTTTCATCCCTGAGTCTCCCAAATATTTGCTACAACATTTGCCAACAAGTGCCAGACATGCATTGCAGTCCTATGCATATCAACTCAGAATTGAGTTCCATTGCCCTACAGTGAAATCCTAACTGTACTCTCATATTAAAGAGTAAGTCGCAATGAATCTCACTTTGCTACTTTCAATAAACCTGGCTTTGTTACCTGAATAGCACTGGGCTGGAAAAAGCTAGTTGTGAAATACCTGCCAGGCTACAATACACATAGGATCACTTACAGCTAACTTAGTGGGTTACAAGTTGTGTATGCCTGGTTCTAAAACTTGTACAATGACTTTAAAGCTAACATGATCCAAAGTAGATATTCAAATATGAATGCAATACTGTGGTGAATATAATGCAATTAATATTCCACCTTTCAATGCCGTTGGTTGTTTTATTGGCGGAACAATTTAAACAGAGGTTGGAGAGCCATGCTGCTGAAAGTCGAGTTACTTTTCCCAAATGTTTTAATCTCCTATTTCCCTCTGTACTGGATACAAGGGAATGATGGCAAAAGAGGTCAACACATAAAACTCAACCAGCTTTCCCTTCTACCCTCCCCTTGAGGGAAGATGCCAAGAAAGAAGAGAAGGCTCTGTCCAAGCAAGAAAATTTGTCCTCTCATATACACTCACTTTGTCTCTCCCTCTGTTTTCAGAAGTACACCAGCTTTGCAACCCGTGTAGTCACAGCAAAACAAAAACACATACATCGTCCTTCACACATAGTTCACATGTGCATACGGTATTATTTTAGTGGAGAAAAATCAGCATGTGTGAGAGTGATTGTGTCTCAGGAAACCAAGTGTTTCTTTTTTTTAAAAAAAAAAAGCCTTATGGCTTTCTCTGAGGAAAGACAAAAACTTACCATACTTCCTCTTGTAATGCAGTAGAGCAGCAACCATGCACACTACCAGAAATAAGGAAGCAAGTAGGCAACAAATAATTATGTAATTGCCTACCAAATCTGTTGAGACTAGAAGAGAAAAGGAATTGTCAGTTGCATAAGAAACCAGTTGTGAATAACCTTGCAAAGCAAAGGCCTAGTACAGTATATAAAAAAAGCTAAATCTGGCTTTTCTATATCTATGAAAGCTCTTAAAAAGTATGATTTTATACCCAAGGATGCTGACTTTTTAAAAAAGTAACTCAGTTGGATATCACTAAGAAAAGTTAGAAAGTAAACTGTGGAAGCAATGCTCCCAAGGCTTATTAGAGGCAGGAACTGATAATTTCCCCTAAGAGAGATACATTTGAGGGGAAGATCACTGGAGAGAGAGAGATTTGGCCAAGGTTAAAAAAACAAGTCCCTCTTTCTTCCACTGCTTCATCTATTCCAACTTTTCCTTCATATTCCCCCTCTGCCTCTTTCATCCTTCTGATAAAGGCCAACCACTACACCAGTCTAGCTTACTGTTGCATACACTGAAGTGAAATTCAGCAGGTTTCAGCTAACCATCTGGAAGTTCTTTAGTACACTGCTCCTGATGCTCTGAGTGTCTTGGGCAACGACCTTCGCACACTGGAAAACGAGGAATTAGCTGGAAGATTTAAAATAAACCCACAATGTAGCTAAATTATGTGCTCACATAAATATTCTTTTTATTTTTCTTAACAATCTTGTATCCCTGATTGGCCCCTCCAGTTTCTTATTGTAGTACTGTACATAAAATAAAATTCAAATCTGAAACTAAGGACTGTATCCAAAGGCTCTGACCCTCTGACTAAAGTAATCTTCCAGCTGAGGAAGGGGACCTTTAGATATAACCCAGTATTTCCTTGAAATGTTTGTTTTCTTTTTAAAAGTTGACACAAAAAGTCTTAGCACAGTATAATCCTATACATGTTTACTCAGAAGTCAGTCACATTATATTCAGTGGGACTTGCTTCAACTGTATAAGATGATATTGGTCACAGTAGTCCTAACATCTGAACTGTGCTGGGGGGGGGGGGTTTCCCTAGGATTCTCTGTCACCACTAGCAGGGGATTGCATGACAAATGCCAAAGGTAGTTTGAATCCTAAATCCCCTCTCCAAAAGCATTGTTTCAAAATATTAAAAAATGGGATTGGGTCTCTTTTAGACAAAAATGTATTTGTGTATAACGTACAGTTAGCCCTTTAATGTGGAAAAAGGTCTGAAAACACGTTTTGTTATATTTAAGCAGTAATATGAGAAGGGTAAAGGTAAAGGGACCCCTGACCATTAGGTCCAGTCGTGACCGACTCTGGGGCTGCGCGCTCATCTCGCATTATTGGCCAAGGGAGCCGGCGTATAGCTTCCAGGTCATGTGGCCAGCATGACAAAGCCGCTTCTGGCAAACCAGAGCAGCACATGGAAACACCGTTTACCTTCCCGCTGTAGCGGTTCCTATTTATCTACTTGCATTTTGATGTGCTTTTGAACTGCTAGGTTGGCAGGAGCTGGGACCAAGCAACGGGAGCTCACCCCGTCACAGGGATTCAAACCGCCGACCTTCTGATCAGCAAGCCCTAGGCTCAGTGGTTTAACAACAGCGCCACCTGGGTCCCCATGAGAAAGCATGAGAAAGCACATGCTAAATTATAATTAGAAACAGTGTCTAGAACTCACAATAGATTTGTTTTTTCCTTTTAAGTTGAAGTTAGATTTTACCTCTTTAAAGGTTTTGTTGCTTTGATCAGTCAACAATATTTTTTCAGAAATTCTAGTATCATTCTCCTAAGCCAAAGAAAAACAAGACAAAAATTATATGCCTAATTATTACATACAGCTTCAAAAAACCAAATATATATCTGTATAGAAGCCCATTGATGATGATTCTTCTTCTTTTTTGTAAAATTCTTGACTATGTTTCCTAAAAGCAGTAATTTACACTTCGCCTATCTTAAAATGAAAAATGTACCTTGGTAGCCACAATATGATCATACAGATCACCTGATGGTTCATGAAGGCGGATTACATATTTGAAACAAAAGCGACTTGCTGTAAAGTTCACTACCACTTCTGACTTCTTGTGGCATACCGTTATATTTGGGTCCCATAAGCTTCCTGTGAAATAGAGAAATGTGTTAAAACCTCATGTCAAAATAATTTCTATTGAAATTTTGGAAGTCCTTAAAGTAGGGTTCCTACATGGTGGTGGCCTTCCTCTGTTGTTGGACACCCAACTCCCATGGAGCCCCAGCTATCATGGCCAATGATCAGGGATGAGGGAAGCCTGTAGCACAGCATCTGAAAGATGACATAATGGCTACTCAGCTGTAAAAAGCAGGCGCACAATTGCTGCTAAGGCACCATACTTACTCAGCACTAAGCATACAAAAATTATTCAGTTAAAGAACTGATGTACTGTAGCACTGATGTTTCAAGCGCTTTACTTCAGACTGCCAACCACCTTGCCGAGATATTGGGGTGGATAGGTGGGAAGCACCTGTTTTGAATAATTATCAAATAGCCCTGAGCCACTCCTCCCACTCCTCCTACTGCATTCTGCTTTCCACATATTGTATCCCAGGGATACCCTAACTACTGTAATTGACGCTCCGGTAACCACCAGGTTAAATTGCTCTCTTCCCTTGCCTGAACAAGACGTCTTCGTTGGATACAACCCATTATTTGAAACCCAATTTTTATTTGGAATGAAAATACTTTCCAACATCACAAATGAATAGTATGCACTTACCTTTCTCTATGCAAGATTTACAGTATTTTAACACGCGGTCTTTACAACCTGAATTTAAATAAAGAGTTTTTATAATTAGAAGCTGGGCAAACTTTTTATATCAAGATACAGCATATTAACTGAAGAATCTCATTTGCACAAAATCTTGAGAATGGAACCTGAATGCCAACTACTAAACTGTTGGTTCACCTGGAAAACATATATTAAGGAATCCCATCGTGGCAACTGCAGTAGCTTTTACAAACACTGCAGAAGTATCTTACGATTGCTTTGTAGCTCGATGAGCTTTGTCAGAAACAGAATTCTCATATCACTCTGTTTAAGGTTGTGTGTAGTAGTGATAAGGGGGAAGCACTGTAGCTAAGTAGCAAGGACTTATTTTGCAGAAGCGCCAATTCAAGCTCCTGGCATCTCTAAGCAGGGCTGGGTAAGGCTCTTGTTTGAAACTGCTGAGCTGCTGCCAGTTAACATAGAGAGCACGGCACTAGATGGCCCAGTCTTCTGTTTGGTATAAGGCAGTTTCCTATTTTCCTTTCCTTTTAAAATGTTTCAGTCTTCCAAGCTCAAAATGAATATATTTCAATGGTCAGGCTCATTTTAGCTAACAAAATACTTTAAAATGCCAGAGAAAGGATCATTTTACACATTACACAGCTGGGTTTGCCATCACATGGATAATTAGCAGGATGCCTTGTCTGATCTCATAAATTGGATAATTGATGTATTTATTATGCATCCATGTTGGTTGCATTTACACATTGCGTTGGAGCCAGAAAAGCTTCCTGCGTCAGAGAAAACTTCTCTGGATCCAACGCCAACTCGTTACTTTTTCAAAGGGGTGTGTGTGCAATACACACACACACATATAATCATGAATGAAAATATTATGATTTGAATAAACTGAAAGCAGTTTATGGTTCTCCTTTTAATAGCTGTTCGTTTAATGTGAAGATAGACTGAAAAGCCCATCAAACTAAACTTACAGCAGGTATTTTCATGTGAAAATGTTTAAGACCACATTTGTTCAATTACCTGGAGAAACTCGTTTTATGTGTTTTTTAGGATGATCTTCATGTGGATTTGGTGGCGGTAGGTTGAAAACTTCAATGTGGTATTCATTATTTTCATCTACTGGGAATCCAGTATAGTAGAACTGCCACTGAAATAAGACAAGTTTGAAGATCATATTATATTGATATTTGAGCATATTTTTGGAACAAAAGATGAAGATGCTAGAACATAAGCAGAACAAAATTGAATGCAGCTTTCTTTCTCAATTTTCCACAAGTGACAATGTACCCAAATGAAGTAACGAACCAGACATTCTCCTGGTAGTGTGCTTATAGGAAGGCTTAGTGCAACTGGAGCTAAAATGAAGCATCAGGATGGGCAATATGTTTGAGCATCTCAATAGGAGATGGTCACTTGATTGTGTCAAGGTATGATTTTGGGGAGCCCAAAGCTTAGTTTGGGTGCATACCCCCAGTTACTTATTCATTCATAAGTACATTAGCAATTATTGGAATGGTTCCAGCATGTTTGAAATGTCTTGTGCCGAAATGAAGGGATAGATCAGGTAAGACTGTACGCCATTTAATCAAGGATTCAGGATGCAACAATCAGCAGTCACAAACAGCAGAGTACTTAAGCGTATAAGGATGCACACTTTTATTTTATAAAATGAGGACCATTTTCCTTATCGGTCTGAACGCCAAAGTTAAACTCCTGCAAATTTCATCTCACCTGGATGGGAAAATACCAAAATTACAGGGGCAGAAGACTGGTTGCTTAAATTAGAAAAAGATGCTTTGGCCATCTTGATATTGTAAAAAAAAAAGGCAAGCTGCTACTTAGAACTGATAAAAACACAATTCATACACATATACATACACTTTTCAGAATGAGATTTTGCTGCCTTACAATACATGATGCCAGTTTCTGGTCTGGCTTACAATTGGCCGAACTCATTTCTGCATCCAACAGACTGATCAGGATATAACAAACAAGAGCACCAGTTATGTCAACCAGAAGCTTCCAAAGGGTTCCCAGGAATATATCTGGATACATCAGTATTCATTGGTAGACTATTCTTATCCTCCCCACCTCCTTCCTACAGTGGGATAAAGCTGCTGCAAGGAGGATGGGAATCAAAGAAAAAACATCCACAACAAAACACAATCTTCCAGCTTTAACAAAATCACAAAATCCAAAGTGTGACCTATCCTATGCAGTAGGCCAATGACATATTTGGACAACCCCACGATTATTGTACTCCACCCTTTTTTTTTATAAATAATTAAATAAATAAATAAAAATAAAGTCAGATTCCAAGCTAGCCTCTACAAAGTAACCTTGGCATGTATGTTGTTGTTGTTCCTCCAGACCAGTAAGTCGGTGGATCGTCAACACTAACAAACCAAAAGTAAAAATTTAAAATATAAGCCACAGTAGCATCAGCCACATGTTTTGTTGAGGGGTGGGGGGGTTTGGCTGAACTTTTAAGTACAAAACAGATAAATGGATGATAACCAACTAAGTCAGGGGTCAGCAAACTTTTTCAGCAGGGGGCTGGTCCACTGTCCTTCAGACCTTGTGGGGGGCCAGACTATTTCGGAGCGGGGCGGGGAAATGAATGAATTCCTATGCCCCACAAATAACCCAGAGACGCATTTTAAATAAAAGGACACATTCTACTCATGTAAAAAGACGCTGGTTCCTGGGCCGTCCATGGGCCAGATTGAGAAGGTGACAGGGCCAGATCCAGCCCCCGGGCCTTAGGTTGCCTACCCATGAACTAAGTCATACTCACAGAAGGCTTAAGTCCATTGATTTAAATGAGACTACCAGGAGTATGGCTAACAATGAATGGACAGATTTGCTAAAATGTGTTAAGAGCCTGTGTTTCAGTGAAGGGAGTTATACTGCAATAGCCTTCAAGCTTCTTTCATTCCTGCAATCTTGTAAAAGTTTGCAGTGTTTGATTCTCTGCCTGTTCCATAACCATATGGGTTTGCGGCCTCTTATCTAGCTTTCTGGCTGTAAATCCTTAGATAAAATAAATTTAATTCACATTCTTCCCCATTGCCCCACAGCAGCACAGAACAAAATCATTTTCTTACTTTCTCACCACTGAGCATGGTTTGGGATGGAAACCTTTCTGTGTAATCACATCTAATACAGCTTCGACTTCCTTCCTTCTGCAAACATATCTTGGAGGCATTCAGGAATTTAATGCCGGCTGGAAAGAGAACAAATCTTGCATTATCTTATTTGTTTTTGAAGTGTTGTAGAAATACTAGCTTTTTACTAGGCATTGCTCCCCCCCCAAAAAAAAAATCTGAGGTTTTGAAATCAGCAATTAAAATCACTGCAGTTTTGAAAGATTCAAAGTGGCACCCAGTTGTCTCCAAACAGATAAAAACCTCCTTCTTAATCTCAGGAACCATTATGCAAATTCTGGTTATAGCAAACAAGTATATATTAATGTCCTAAATCAGGGGTGGGGAACTGGCTCTTTAGATATTGTTTGCCTCCCAACTATCATCAGTTTCAGCCCAGCATGGGCAATAGTCAAGGATGATGGGAGTTATGGTCCAGCCAACATTCCAACCCCTGCTCTAAGTAAATATACAGTTAGTGCCTCTCCAAATTCACAGAAGGCTGCTTTACAGAGTGGCATATCTGCCCACCATTATGTTTTGTTCCAGTTTCTACCACATGTATCTGTATGCTTTAAATGGTGGTAAACGTGTATGCCAGTGGTGTGTTCACAAAGGACATAAAAGTATTTTTGTATGTGCTTATCAGCTAGATGCCAGGGAACCGAGGAGGAAGAGAGCAGGGAAATAAGGAAATGGGGTGCGAGTTTAAAATTTCGACACCCACCCACACCAAAGCATTAATCTAAGATAAATAATTAAATCAGTATTATGCAAAACAAGGCATGGGGAAAGTGACCTTGTTGTGGTCAATCCTTCTCTTGTTTTCGTACTGTATGTGTGATTATTTCTCACATATCTGATCAGTTTTACTGGGTTTTCCCACACAGGTTTACAGTTAAATAATTAAGTGAACACGCCAGGCATACATTTACAGTCAAACCTTGGATCCTGAATGCCTCCGTTTTGGAACGTTTTGGCTCCCAAACGCCAAAAACCCAGAAGTAAATGCTCCAGTTTTCGAAGGTTTTTCGGAAGTCAAACATCTGACGCAGCTTCCGCCTGAGTGCAGAAAGCTCCTGCAAGCAATCGGAAGCCATGCCTCGATGGTCGAACATTTCACAGGCCGAACAGGCTTCCGGAATGGATTACGTTTAACAACCGAGGTTTGATCGTACTCCCCATTTTAGGGGAAAGGCTGTGGCTCAGTGGTACACCACCTGTCTTGCATCACAAGGTCCTAGGCTCAATCCCTGTTATCTCCAGGTAGGGAAAGTCCCACCTGAAAACCAGGAGACCCACTGCCAGCGTGGACAGTACTGGGCTAGGTGGACCCAATGGTCTGACTCAGTAAAAGGCAGCTTCTTATGTCCCTAAGTGATAGGTGATGGTGAAATTGCTGTGTGATTAGGAATGCAAAGAAAGCACCAATCGCAGAAGCTCTTAAAGCACACTACGGATTTTCTTTTGTTGCACTGCATTTATGTAAGTGGAAACAACCTTATTCTGAATATTCCTCCTCCCCACCAAACTGAAATACAACCAAACTGGTTCTATTGCTAGCAGACGTCAGAGCTGAAAAGGCCAAATCAAAGCAGAATGGATTGGTACTCGTGATGTATGTAAACATCTGTTACACTTCAAACTTGAGTGCAAGATTTGGTGTGGGCTACACTATCCATTCTGAAGGAAATCAGCCCTGAGTGCTCACTGGAAGGACAGATCCTGAAGCTGAGGCTCCAATACTTTGGCCATCTCATGAGAAGACAAGGAAAAGGGGATAACAGAGGACGAGATGGTTGGACAGTGTTCTCGAAGCTACGAACATGAGTTTGACCAAACTGTGGGAAGCAGTAGAAGACAGGAGTGCCTGGCGTGCTCTGGTCCATGGGGACTAGAAGAGTCAGACACAACTAAACGACTAAAAACAACACTAAAAAAAGATGGCCTGTATTTTATAAATAAATAAGAGTTTATAAAGTATGAGTTTCATAATCATTCTATTGCACTACCTACGAGACGTACCGTTTGCACCAAGGATCCAGGTTATATTAAAGTTGCACTTTCCCTGCCTCTCAATGATATTTGCATCGAGGCCAGAAATATCTGATGGTCCAAATTGGTGGTGCTTCAGCAGCTCAATAGAAGGCCCTTGGAAAGACAAAGAATCAGAGATCAGTGCAACCTAAACCTATTTTAAAATAAACACTGCTATCTCCAGACAGTGGTCAAGAATCTTTAATAGTTAGCAGGGCCGGCACGTCCATTGAGGCGAACTAGGCTGCCTAGGGCGCCAAAATGGAGGGGGCGCTGGCCAGCCTGCCTGCCGCTGCCCGGTACTGCCTGGGGTCGCCTCCACTGCGCCTCTCAGCTGTTGAGCTGCTTAAGGCCGGTATCTGGAGGCGCGCTGAACAGCCTGAGAGGCGGGTGAGGCGGCCCCAGGCTCGCGCTCCCCTCGTGCCTCTGGAGAGCGGCCTGAAGCCGCTCAACAGCTGAGAGGCGCAGTGGAGGCGGCCCCAGGCTCGCACTCCCCGCGCGAAGCTCCGGAGGCGCATGGGGAGCGCGAGCCTGGGGTTTCCTCCTCCTTCAGGCCGCTCTCCAGAGCCGCCCACGCGCCTCCAGAGAGCTGCCTGAAGCCGCTGAGTTCCGCACCCCTTCTGGCCAGGCCTACCCCTCCAGCAGCTAGGGCTCCAGAGGAAGCAGGGGAAGACTGCGCCAGAAACAGGGAAGGCCGCAAGCTGACAAGGTAAAGAGACTGCTTTTTACCCCTTCCCCTCACCAACAACCAAGGAACTCTCCTTTTACTTTTTTATTTTATTTTTATTTTTATTTTTTCTACTTTTTCTATTTTCATTTTATTATTTATTCCACTTTTATTTTTTCTAAAAAGGTCAACAACTCCAGGAAATTGGGGGGGGGGGGTTGCGGCGCCAGAAGGTGGTCTCGCCTGGAGCGCAAAAGCCCTGATAGTTAGTATTACTTAGCTTGCAGGCTTCATAGTAATGCCCAGGACCCAGAAAAAGACATATCAAAACATGGATTATTATCATATTATTTTCCAGCTAATGGCCGTTGGAGGTAAAATTCAGGTGAGTAAGCAAAACAAAAGCTGGCTACTACCTTTTCTTATGGATTTACCCCCCACACACAAATCTAGGAATAAGTGGCAGGAATAATGATAAAAGCAGTGAATGAAACAATATGAATACATAAAGTGCCAAATCACTACTCTGTTCAGCTGTTTTCAGTGCTTTTCTGTGCTGGATATGACACTGTAGGTGCTTACGAGAATTTGGTGGGTTCACTGGCTTCCAGAGCAGGCTTTCTAGTTAAATTCTGGAATTTTAAACCATGACACAATGATCTGAACTGAATAATAGGAAAGTGAGGGTACCAATAACTCCATCATTACTACTATGCAACCATGTATGTGTAGTGCCTTCCAATTCAACAGATAACATTGTTAAATGCTATGATTGTCTCTTTCAATGGATGCTGGGTGGCCATCTGTCTGGGTTTCTTTAGCTTTCTTTAGCACTTTCTTTAGCACTGCAGGGGGTTGGACTAAATGACCCTTGGGATACCCTCCAACTCTACAATGACATAATTTACTACAAATGATATCAATCAGTTTTAGTGGCCCTTCACCCTTTCCATAAGTGCCCTCTGGCTGTATGACAACACAGTAAAAAATAAAGAAATGCTTCACAATATGACCATTACTTAAATTTAACTTTAATTAGTAAGATTTTAATTAAATTAAGCTATTTATATATATTTGTAATTTTGCCCAGCTCTGCTTGGATGCAGAACTTTAATTTTTAATTGCTTCTCATGTGTCAAGAAGTTCTTCTAAACCTCCCATTGATATATTTATTAAAGCATTCACATTAGCAAACAGAAGGCAAATTCTTTCAGAGCATAAAATTCTATGCAGTGGTGGAAAAGAACACTAAAGCGTAATTATTCTGTTTGGGAACAACAAGGGATGAAATGCCACTTCATTCATTCCAGGAAACAGCACAAACCAAGATCAGGTTGAATGGAAATATTGCATAATTGCAGCTGATAAGTTGTTCTCCGAGAGTTGTGTGTGTCAGACAATTGAGGTGGTTGGGTAGGAAATGGCTTGTGTCTAACACATATAAAATGTAACTCTGCCAAAAGGCCCCTAAATTAGTTTCTCCTCTAGGTTTTTAGAGAACTCTCAGCTTCTTTAAGTCAGTATGAATGCTGAAACACATCTACTTCTGCTTCATTGACAATGCAAAAGCCTTTGACTGTGTCGACCACAGCAAACTATGGCAAGTTCTTAAAGAAATGGGAGTGCCTGATCACCTCATCTGTCTCCTGAGAAATCTCTATGTGGGACAAGAAGCTACAGTTAGAACTGGATATGGAATAGCTGATTGGTTCAAAATTGGGAAAGGAGTACGACAAGGTTGTATATTGTCTCCCTGCTTATTTAACTTATATGCAGAATTCATCATGCGAAAGGCTGGACTTAAGATTGCCAGAAGAAATATCAACAACCTCAGATATGCAGATGACACAACCTTGATGGCAGAAAGTGAGGAGGAATTAAAGAACCTTTTAATGAGGGTGAAAGAGGAGAGCACAAAATATGGTCTGAAGCTCAACATCAAAAAAACCAAGATAATGGCCACTGGTCCCATCACCTCCTGGCAAATAGAAGGGGAAGAAATGGAGGCAGTGAGAGATTTTACTTTCTTGGGCTCCTTGATCACTGCAGATGGTGACAGCAGTCACGAAATTAAAAGACACCTGCTTCTTGGGAGAAAAGCAATGACAAACCTAGACAGCATCTTAAAAAGCAGAGACATCACCTTGCTGACAAAGGTCTGTATAGTTAAAGCTATGGTTTTCCCAGTAGTGATGTATGGAAGTGAGAGCTGGACCATAAAGAAGGTTGATCGCCGAAGAATTGATGTTTGAATTATGGTGCTGGAGGAGACTCTTGAGAGTCCCATGGACTGCAAGAAGATCAAACCTATCCATTCTTAAGGAAATCAGCCCTGAGTGCTCACTGGAAGGACAGATCGTGAAGCTGAGGCTCCAATACTTTGGCCACCTCATGAGAAGAGAAGACTCCCAGGAAAAGACCCTGATGTTGGGAAAGATGGAGGGCACTAGGAGAAGGGGACGACAGAGGACGAGATGGTTGGACAGTGTTCTCGAAGCTACGAACATGAGTTTGACCAAACTGCGGGAGGCAGTGGAAGACAGGAGTGCCTGGCGTGCTATGGTCCATGGGGTCACAAAGAGTCGGACACGACTAAACAACTAAACAACAACAACAAATGCTGAAAATCTTCCATAGGGATGCAGTTTTGTTGGGTCTGGTTAACAGCAACACATTTTCCAATCACCATTCTAACATGCATTGTCACCAGAAGCAGGGCCTGAATCCTTGTCAACTGTTGACTAGGGTAGGGACTGAACTTCCTCTATTTGATTTTTTCCCCAGCATTTGAATGATCTCCTTACATAAAAAACCAAGAATCCCTAAACTGTACACATGATCCAATTCTGATACATTTATTTCAAATGTTAAGTTGATATGCTTGGATTTTAATTACAGACCCTAACAGTGCTCCCCTCCACTCAATTCATTATCCTTTTTTCCTCCATCCCTGACAGATAATCAGATAGATTAGGGTCCAGCACTCCATCTATTACACCCCTGTGATTCATTAATCACCTGCCCTTTAATCACAATTAAAACTAAGGATTATTTTTAAGAGGCTAAAGGAAAAAAACTCAGTCATAATCTAATACACAGAAGTTACCACTCACTGATGAAAAGATGTATTTTGTTTTTCAATATTTGTTGCGGAAATAAAAAAAGTTTTTAAAAAACCTGATGTACATTCTTAACTTGCAATTTTGATTTGATTGATCAAAATTGGCCATAACCAATTGATCTATAGGTTAAATCTTGCAGCAATACCCAACATACAATAGGATTGCACTGATAAATTAAAATCTTAAAATACATGTTTTATTTATACATACCATTTTCTTCGTAACACTCAATGGACTGTAATAAAAAGAAAGTCAGGATTAAAAGAAAATGAGAAGAATTATTATTATTAGTAGTATTAGTATTATTAATTTTTTATTATTATTCCCTGCCACGGTTTACAGATAAAAATAAGAGCAGTTAAAAACATAAGGGAAAACAATTAAAAAGCAATTAAACATTGATATACTGTAATTAAAACAGCACGGCACCACCCATTTCATTAAAAAACAGTCAGTTCCCATAAATCTGTCAGAACAAGAAATCTTCAGCATCCAGAAAAAGAACAAGGAGTGAGCCAGTTTAACATCTACAGGGAGGGAGTTCCAAAGTCTGGAAGCAGTCACTGAAAAGTAGAGAAGAAGAAAAAACCCCAAAATGCTACTCTGTCCTAATAAAATAAAAATCCAGTATAGAGGCATGAATTTCACATGGAAATGTGGATTTTATTAAACTAACAATCACCCCTCCTACAAAGCCTTCACTACTGGGATTAAAAAAATGTACAGTATTTAGCAAACAATGATCACAACCAAAGTGTGTTGGCATCCGTCTGTCCTGGGATACAATGGAAAAGTGCACTTCAGGGGTAAAGTAGGATTTAATAAATCCAAGGATTTTGAAAATAAGTACTGACACGCTCAGCATTCAATCTTCATCTCAAGATCTCCCAATACTAAACTACTTTTGGGGCCCAGTATCACTAGCCACAGTGATTCTAGGGAGAAATCTGCCCCTTTTGGGATTTCTATCTAGCTGGACTCAATGCTTTTTTTGACATAGAGTGGCACTCACCTTCACATCAGAAAGTCCTACATTGTCCTTCCTACAGAGTTTAAATGCAGGGATTACTGATCTTGTATTACATTTTTAAAAAGAAATCCGATAACCTAACCAGCTAAACTTTTAGTTGACTATGCATCTATTTAAAACATTTCAGCTGTATATTTCATTCCTAATTATTATTTTTATGAGAAATTGTTTAATTTATTCCTTGCATTTACAGTCTGTCCATCATCAAATAGTGGATGGATTACAAACATTTGGATGGATTATAAAACATTTAAAGTTAAAGGTACAAGTAAAACCTTTAAATAAAAACCACAACCCCCCCAAAAAACCAATCGGTATCGGAATGAGACAGCAGCACAAAACGGCAGGGCACAAAAATGCACAGCGATGTTTACACACATCCCCGTGTCTGCATTCAAGAGTGCAGAGGATGAGGTCCCAGGTTTAGTTCCCGCCAGGTCGGTCAGGTAAAAACTCTGGACTAACAAGAAACCCCAAGCGCCCTTCCCGCTGCAAGCAATGCTAGTTGGACCAGTAGCCTGAACTGTCTGAAAGCATCCTTCGCAGTGAGCGCCGCACCCCATAGACGCCTTTGACTGGACTTAGCCGTCCAGGGGTCCTTTACCTTTTTACGTTTAACTTTACCGCATTACTGTTACTGCTAACAATTAGGTGCGGAGGGATTCGCACGATCTCCGCTCTCAGCAGCACGACGCGAACATTTCGCCCCCATCCCTGTGCTACCTTTTCAAAAAATAGGTTGCAACCTTGGGTAGACAAGAGCTAAGTTAGTACAGGCAGCAGAAACCCGGCAGGGGCTGCGCTGCAGGCTTCCCCGAGATGCCTCACGCGCGGAAGGCAGCAGCTGCAACCCGCAGCGCATGGCGGAGAAAGAATAAAGGGGCTTTGGAGCCCCGCTTACCGGCCGAGCTTCTCCCCCAGAGCTGCCTAAGTTCAGCCCCGCGCTCAGCAACAGCCACACGGCCGCGTTCATGCTCTTCCCCGTCTGCGCCTCCTTGTTCGCCTGCTGGCTTCCCTTCCTGGCCGCCTTCCCGCCATTTATAACTTGCCTCCCCTCGCCCCCGCCCCTCACCGGCCTCCCGTTAGCCAGCAACTACCGTAGTTGCTTCAAGGCAGCCAGTAGCCAGCACTACTGCGCCTCCGGCAGCAGCCTTCTCTCCCACCTCCCTGCAGGGCTCGAGGCCCCGAGTTCATGAAAACCAAGCGACCAAGATTATTTGTTTCCACGTGCAAGCTTGTTGCAGTTGCTCCTGCTGTCCTTTGTCAACAAAAAAGAAGTGTGCATGCACACGAAAGCTCATACCAAAATATAAACTTAGTTGGTCTTTAAGGTGCTACTGAAGGAATTTTTTTATTTTGCTTCGACTCAGACCAACACGGCTACCTACCTGTAACAACAAAAAATTGTCGCTGTTTTTTGTGTTGAATGTATGCTATATGGTAATTGATGGACCTAATACTGTAGGTATCTAAAGCCATTTGCACATAACAAAATATCAAAGTAATCGTTTATCAAAGTAATCGTTACAACCATCCCATGCAGAATGTAGGCCAGGGGTCCCCAAACTACGGCCCCCGGGCCGGATGCAGCCCAATCGGCCTTCCAATCCGGCCCGCGACGACCCCCGCCGCCCGCTGCCGCCGCCCGCTCTCACGGCACACGGCGCAGCGACGATCTAAAAAATCGGCAAAAAATCGCCGAAAATCCTTTGTGCGCATGCGTATGGGCCTCTCCCGACCCGGAAGAGGTCATATCTGGTGCACTTCCGGGTCGGGGGAGGCCCATACGCATGCACACAAGCGATTTTCGGCGATTTTTTCCCCGCCCGTGTGCGTGTGCACATGCGCACGGGCGCGCACTCCCCCGCCCTCCGGCCCGCTGTGCGCGCACTCCCCTGCCCTCCGGCCCGCCGCGTAGTCGGCGCGGCGGGCACCGGCCCGCCGCGTAGTCGGCGCGGCGGGCACCGGCCCGCCGCACGGTAAGTCTGGGGACCCCTGATGTAGGCACCCTATAGATAGAAATGAGCAAACCAGTGATACTTTAGGGAACAGGCTAGCAGGCTTACTTCCTCCCTTATGGTTGTGATTTGGGCTACTTTAAAATGAGGCTGCATTTTAAAATTTAAAATGTATTTTAACCCGTATTTTAAATAATTGTTTTTCTTTCTTTAACGTCTTATTGTGATTTTATTGGTGTCAGATGCCCTGAGCCCGGTTTTGACTGGGGAGGGTGGGGTATAAATAAAATATTACTATTATTATTATTATTATTTACATAATAGGAGCCTACACAACACAAAATACTGTTGCTGTATGTAGGTTTTATTTCATTTGTTTTTTATCTTATATTTTGGAAATGTACATCCAGGTATTTTTTCCTGTAAATTTTTTTGGGGGGGCCGAAGAGAGTGGGGCCCTAAACTATAGCTTGTTGAGCTTATACGTAAATCCGGCACTGGCCATTGCCATTCAAATGGTGTGCATGCCTCTTGTGATCGAATTATGCGGGACAGGGCTTACTTATCCCCCCCCCCAATAATATATTCAAGTTGTCGCCCCTGGTGAGCAGCCTGCAATAAAGTTCCTTTTGCAAAATGCTGCTCAATTATGTTCCACGAGAGGAATGTTTTTGAAGGCTATCATTAAACTGTTAGGGCAAGGGCATGGCACTGGATAGCCTGCAGGTCTTCAACAGAAGCATACCTAGGCTCCCTTGCACCCTTTGCAAGGAGCTGTATCGGAGACCTCCCCTCATCTCTTGCGCCCTTGGTAAGGAGATGCATCCGTGCTCCCCCCCCCTCCTTGCCAAGGAACTGTATCAGCACCTCAAAACCCAGGAGACACTATGGATCAGGACAGGGGTGCCAGCTTGATTAAAATAGGGGCAGATAAGCACTGCCCCACATAATTGAACACATAAATGACACAGCGCACACAACATTTCTGTGACAATGCTCATCAACTTTGGGAGGCCCTGACCCCTCAATTGTTTTCGTGCGGGTGCTGAAGTTACCTCGGCCCCTAGGAGTTGGCTCCTATGGATCAGAAACTCAAAACAGCACTGGTGATGATTGGGGAGGGCGCCCTGCAGGGCTGCTGCAATGGGCCATGCCAGTGACCAGATTCCTCCGCCAAGGTGCCCAGAGGAGCCTGTGCGTCTTGCCTGGCTGACCAAAGCAGCGGAGGAGTGCAGAGACAGATGGGCTTATGGCTGCTCTGAGCCAAAGTGAAGAGACATTATTTTTGTGGCGGCGCCCCCCCCCCCCGGGCCAGCACCCTGAGCGGAGGCAACCCAACCAACCCCTGGGTACACTCCTGGTCTTAGACTGGGGAGACCCAGAGTTGACATCTCTGGTTAACTCAGCAAGCTACTGCACAAGATTTTAAGTGTGTGTTTGCTGTAACAGACAAGCATGACAAGCTTCACAGAATGTATTACAGTGGTACCTCGGTTTATGAACACAATTGGTTCCGGAAGTCTGTTCATAAACTGAAGCGTTCATAAACTGAAGTGAACTTTCCCATTGAAAGTAATGGAAAGTGGATTAATCTGTTCCAGACAGTCCGTGGGGTACTTAAACTGAAGCGTTCATAAACTGAAGCGAACTTTCCCATTGAAAGTAATGGAAAGTGGATTAATCCGTTCCAGATGGGTCCGCGGAGTACTTAAACTGAAGCGTTCATAAACTGAAGCATGGGTGTAATTGGTTCCGGAAGTCTGTTCATAAACTGAAGCGTTCATAAACTGAAGCGAACTTTCCCATTGAAAGTAATGGAAAATGAATTAATCCGTTCCAGATGGGTCCGCGGTGTTCATAAACCGAAAATTCATAAACCGAGGTGTTCATAAACCGAGGTTCCACTGTATTGAGGCTTAAGCATTACAAAACCGCAAGTCCCTGAGAGTTACCTATGCTGCTTATTCCGAATGTGCATTATATCTGTATAAAAGAGCAACCAATAGGTCCAGAACACCCCACCACTTTTTTACCAACAGTCTACTTGGCAGTCCCTAATAAGGGTCACCTCTCACTTGTCATTTTGTACATGCAAACACATAAGACTTGGGCCTTTGATCATTGGCACAGGTGTGATTTTCTTAATGTGTGGAATGTAATTGGGGGAATCTTGCTGCCATGTATTTTTCCAATCATTGGAAAAATGACGGCAATGACCAATGATGGCAATAAAAAAATGCCTCTGCACCATGCAGAAATAATGGGAGGTGCACATAGTTTGTACCCTGGGTATGTTTATCTAATAACATCCTAGTAACATAAGAAGGTGCCATATATGAGGTCAGAGTATTTGTCCATCTAGTCCAACATTGTCTACCCTGACTGGCAGCCACTCCTCAAGGTGAGTCAGAGGTATTTCCCATCATCTGCTAGTGCTTCTTGTAACTGGAAATGCCAAGGACTTAACTTGGCACTTTCTGCATGCAAAACAGGTACTCTATCACTGGTTCCTACCTGTAAATGAACGGCCATAATTTTGAACCTTGACCCTGAAGGAGCCATGTAAAAAGAATAGGATCAAAACACTCCATTTTTGCTCTTCTGTTTGAAATAAAGTTCCATCTTATATTAAATTCCTCCAAGCAAGAATTCACAGACTTTAATTTGTTGGGTCTGTCACCTTAGTTACATACAGGAAGTAAGATATGTGAATCCCAATCTTTTCTCTCTTTTTTACATGCGTTCACAAAAATAAAAGCAAACTGTGCTTTTATGTTACTCTAAATTATTTGAATGTGTTGTTGCCAAGTCAAACCCTTTGGTATCGGATGTTGTTGTTATTTAGTCATTTAGTCATGTACGACTCTTTGTGACCCCACGTACCAGAGCACACCAGGCACTCCTGTGTTCCACTGCCTCCCGCAGTTTGGTCAGACTCATGTTCGTAGCTTCATGGTATCGGATAGGTTAGAACAATTCAAGCAAAATTCCAAGATACTGAATAATAGTACACTCCTTTCTGGGATTATTGTCCTCTTTGCACTGTGTGTGCAGCTTTCGGAGCGACGCACAAAGAGTGGTGAAGGAGGAAGGAGACACCTGCCTATAATAACCAGCTAGATCAGTCAAAGCAACCATGGAGATCAGTAGGGTGACAAATGTCACAGCCAGATCATGCTCCCATCCAATTCCAATATACATGTTTGGAGATGTGCCCATTCATAAACCAGCTTCTGGACAGGAGGTGCAAGTCCGTGAGCGGCCCCCCCCCCAATTCATTGTACACTGAAAATACTGTATATACTCTTTACATAACATAACATAACATATTGCCTAGAGGAGTGGTGGTGAACCTATGGCAGGTGTGTCAGAGGGAGCACTCCAGAATCCTCTCTGTTGGCATGTGCGCCATCGCCCCAACACAGAGTTCACCAGAGTTTGTTACTAGAAAGCCAGAGGGACGCGAGGCCGGGCTGCTCTCCTCTCCCTCTCCACACGCGCCTGAGGACATTTATCGCATCACCCATACTTCTGCCGAGCCCAGCTGCTCCCCGTTCTGCACCCCTCGACTGAGGCGGAGCCAGCCGAGCTCATCACGCTAACTGCTCCTCACGCTCCAAGCATGTATGAGTTGTTTTTTTCTAAACTCAAAACTCAGTATTCAGGTTAAATTGCTGTGTTGGCACTTTGCGATAAATAAGTGGGTTTGGGGTTGCAGTTTGGGCACTCGGTTTCTAAAATATATAAAAATAAATAAAAAATTGTCCAGTAGCACCTTAGAGACCAACTAGGTTTGTTCTTGCTTTGAGCTTTCGTGTGCATGCACACTTCTTCATATACCAAAGGTATCTCAAAAAGGTTAACCATCACTGGCCTAGAAGAAGGTTGTTACTAGCCTGCACTTACTGTACCATACTTTGCTCAGGTATTTGTTCCCAACCCTATGAAACAAAGCCTTGGAATTCTATAGTAGTTAATATAATTTAGCCGTTCACCCATGCTTCACAGTACAAAATAATCCCATGATAAAGAGAGTCAGCAAAATAATTGCATGCAGCAGAATTATATCACTCAGAAAATAATGTTTTCCCCTTTCTGTACAAAGAAATGGTATTCTTTGAAAGAAGTGATATAGTTACAGGTTAATGTATCATTATAATAATTAATACATTTCTGTTGACTTTTTGCTTAAGTTTGAAATAATGGGATTGAGTTTTAGCCAGTGTATACAGTCTCTGCATTAAAAGTTGGATGTTTACCAGATTTACATTAAATAAGTTTAGCAGATTTGGGCAGAAGTATAAACATCGCAATCACAGATAACAGCTGAGTACATTGACTTTATCTGTAATTAGTTAATGTAGACTTTACTTTGGAAACTAAAAGTTAACTGAAATTTGAATGTGTAAGAGCGATTTGATTACTCCCATCAAGTAATTCTGATTCCTTTCATGAGACTGTGTCAACACTGCAGATACTGAGTGCAATCTAGTGATCTAGCTATACAGTTAGGATCAAACGAGACAAGATGTTATTCCCATATTTATCTCTTTCATTCCGGATTTGATTTATTTTAAACCAGGGGTCAGCAACCTTTTTCAGCTGTGGGCCAGTCCACTGGCCCTCAGACCATGTGGTGGGCAGGACTATATTTTGAAGAAAAAAATGAACGCATTCCTATGCCCCACAAATAACCCAGAGATGCATTTTAAATAAAAGCATACATTCTACTCATGTAAAAACATCAGGCAGGTCCCACAAGATGCATTTTAAATAAAAGGACACATTCTACTCATGTAAAAACACACTGATTCCCGGACCATCCGTGGGCTGGATTGAGGTGGCGATTGGGCCGCATCCAGCCCATGGGCCTTAGGTTGCCAATGCCTACCCCTGTTTGTTTGTTTTTTAAAAAAGATTTTTATTGAAGTATGAGAATTTTTACATACATTATATTCTCTCCTTCCAATTTTTAATTTCCCGTACCATTTTTCCTTTCCCTTCCCACTCCCTCCCCCACCCATAATCCATTGGAAGGGTTCAAACAGTTGTCCTCAGCCACGGGCACAATGTCTTTTAATTTCCACTGAATGTCTTCTGGTCCAGTAGTTGTTATCCATTGAAGATAGGGGTTCCATCTGGTCCTTATCACAGTAGACTTGGCCTTTCATGTCATTTCCTGTGACGTTACTGCCACGATGTCTGACTGAATAAATTCAAACAAATAATTAGTCCAGACCTCTACTGTCCATTTTTCTCTATCTTTCCAACCTAAAGCTATTGTTGCCTTTCCTGCTAGTATCATTGCTTTGAAGGTGTGCTGGTCACCTTTCTCTATGGCCGTGTTTCCTAGTATACCCATTGTCATAAGATTGAAGTCTATAGGTAGCTTCACTTAAAAAACTTCATTAATAACCTTAAGGATTTTATTCCAAAATCCCCCTACCTCTGGGCATTCCCAATACATATGGGAGAACCATCCCTTGGCTTGTTCACAGTGCCAGCAGTTAGGGTTCAATCCTGGTATCATATTAGCTAGCTGGGATGCCTACCCCTGTTTTAAACAAACAAGGGATCTGGAACATTAAAACACATGGTGGAATAGCCCTCTGGCTATTCTTCCTGGGCCTCTGCCAGACATTCCTCTCTATTGGGCCCCAGCCGCACTATACATTTAAAGCAGTCGTACCAGTTTAAACAGTAATGGCTCCCATACCACTAATCCTGGTAGCTGTAGATTGTTAAGGAGTTGTTAGGAGACCCCTGTTCCCCCTTCAGAGTAGCAATTCCCAGAATGGTTTAACCATCATTCCCAGTAGCTCTGACGGGAATAGGAGGGTCTCCTAACAATTCTCAGCATGTTGAACGAACTACAGCTCCCAATAATCTCTGGAGGAAACCATGATCGTTTAAAGCAGTATGATACTGCATTAAATGTAAGTCCAGGCCACATGATCTATCCTGGGTCCCCAAAACTAGTCTGCTGATTCAAGTGCTGTAATCCCTTCACTAGCATGATTCAGCTGCCAGTTCAATCCACTTCTGTATGTGAAATAGGGAGCATCATATTGTCCTTCATCTCATGCAACAAAATGTATTGGACTCGTCCCACTCCACACATTGTCTGCAATGAGAGAACAACGCCCAAATTAAAATATTTCATTTACTGATGGTGTCACTAATACTATCAGCTGGAAAAGATCCAGACGGTTAAGTAGAATTTAGAGCCCACTGAAGTCAGTGTGAAAACTTGGTACCATTGATTTCTTTGGAATCTAAATGCAACTTAAATCTAACACTATATGTAAATTTCCCCAAAACATATCAGTTAAATTGCATGCAGTAACACAAGAAATTTGAGCTCCATTTTACAAAGGGAAAAGAATAACAAAGGAGTTGTTTCCTAACTGGTTGAGAAAACCCTAGATTAAATGCTTTGTAAAATGCCTATGAAGTGTATTTTTTGTGTGTATCACCTTTCCCATAACTTTTCATGTTTCAATATGCGAATGAAATTGATTTTTTTGCTAAGGCTGGTGGTGCAGCAGCAATAAAACAGCTATCACATTTGCTAAACTTAAGCAGTCCAGTATGGTTTCAAATTGGGATGAGGAACTGCTTGTTGAGATTCCTGCATTGCAGGGGGTTGGACTAGATGGCCCTCAAGATCCCTTCCAACTCTACAATTCGATGATTCAATCAGTCATCTAGTTCAGTGTTTCACCCTATACCGCTGGAGGCTTCAGTAGAACAGGAGATACTGTATGGGGTCTTCGCATTACCTCTTGGACAACAGCGGTCAGAGAAGGAAGTGGTGTAACACGAGGGAAACAATTTATGGAAGCATGGTTCTCAGGAAAGCAACGCAGCACAAGAAGGTACCTATGATTGCCCACGTGTGAGTGTTTTAATCCTTTTCAAGTTGCAGCTGAAGCGCGCTTGCTTTTCTGTGGAACTCCTAAAGTCAAATAACTCTTTCTTAGGAAACGGCTATATTTATATCACCCTTGCCATACTGATATCGAAGAAAAGCGGGGGAAGGGAGACGGAAGCAGAGCACAGGCGTCGAAAGAAACCAGATGCGATCTAGAAAAACCTGCACGGCATGCTGAAATGTTTTCTGCTGCCGGGGAATTGCAACTCAGGGACACAAGGGCGCCATTCATTCGGCGCGCTTTTGTCCCCACCCCCCCTCGCCGAGAGAGGCGAGCGGGGAGGCCGGGCTCCTCTTCTTCCCACACAGGGCGAGTCCAAGGGGCACTTGGACCGATTTCCCGAGCGCGGGACCGAAAGGGAGAGGAATTTCTCACTTGGGCTTGGCAAGTCTAAATTGCAATCTGGCAGCCTGCGAATGGCATGCCATAGAAAGGGGCGTGTTCCTGAAGGGGAGGGGGCTCTCTATATTTGTGTATACAGTATTTGGTACAAGGGTCCAGTCGGCCAGTCCCCTCTAGGAACACGCCCCTTTCCAATGCCTGCCTGCTTGCTCTTTGGACTTGCCAAGTGCCCGTCAGCCGCCCCCAGCCGTCCAAAACGTTGCGCGGCTGCGCAACGGAGAAAGGAAAGGGTGCCCGGGGTGGCGGCTGAGTGAGGGAAGCTGCAGAGACGGCGGAGAGAACGAGCTTCGGTTTGTGTGAGTGGGTAAAGTAAAGTGGCTGGAGGAGAAAACAACAACCACGAGCCTGGCCCAAGTGGGCGAAACTGCGGTTGGGAGAGAGAAGGGCCGTCGCGAAGGCGGGGGAAAAGCGGATCCAGCCAGGCCGAGCAAACGAGGGCGAGCGGGGCGCTCTCTTGCTCGCCGCCCGCTCCGCTTCCAGGCGCTCCTGCCTGCGGCTCTTGACATGAACAGGCCAGCCACCCTCTATATATAAAAGTAAGCCTCTGGCTGGGAAATACTATCTCATTCCGGCCCCGTAGGATCCCAGTCAACAGCAGACTTGCTGGCTCTCTCAGCAGGTTGCTCGTAAGGTCCCGAAAAGATTAATGGGGTTTCTCAAGAAAGCACGACGCAGGCCTCCACAAGCGTGGGCCAGATCCTTGAGAACTTTCTAGCAAGGCAGCAGGTGTCGGGGGGTTATCTTCATTTGGGGACCCAGGATCAAAACTTGGGGGGGGGAAGCCATGGTCATTCAGGGGCGGGGCCAAGGCACAGGAGGGGAGGGGGCACAAAGTGGGAATGTGGGCGGGGCTACAGGGCCACCGGGCCTGACGACTCGGCGGCGGCGGCTGCTGCAGCCTCTAAATGAACCCCCTAAACTCTCTCACACGAAATCCCCCTGCTCTGAAGCAGGGCCGTCTCTAGGCCTGGGACCGGTGGCGCAGAGCGCCAGGCCACCAGGGGCGCCACTGCGCCTGCTGAGAGGTGCGGCGGAGGCCGCCCCAGGCGTGCCTCTCAACTGTTCAGTGGCTTCAGGCTGCTTTCCGGAGGCACGCGGGCCTGGGGCCGCCTCCGCTGTGCGCAGGGGCGTCACAACAGGGGGCGGGTAGCACCCCCTGGCCCAGGGCCGGCCCTACGCCCAGGCTGGGTTGCGCAGGGCTCCGGCCCTCCTGGCGGCAGCCGTGCAGTGAGCTGCGCCCGCCGCGTCGGGAAACGGGGCGGTTGGGGGCACCAGAGGGATCCGTCACACCACGGCGCCAGGTATGCTTAAGACGGCCCTGCTCTGAAAACACTGCTCCCATCCATTTACGGCTAGCCACCCCCCTGAAAAAACCCTTTGGGCCCCGCTTTCCCTCCTCCAGGTCCCCCCGAAGCCTTGACAGTTTCCACCCTATATATTTGGGATGGGGAAGGAGCTCAGAGGTCTGCTAGTCCTGGGGGGCCACCCCCGTGGCCTGGGAGGATACTGGGACCCCCCCCGCCAAGCTGAGACCCTCAAAGAAGAAGAAGCTGCCACTGCCGCCTCCCCATCACAAGGGAGTAAAAGATGAGAAAGGTGGGGTGGCGCAGCGCAGGCGAGCCCCCCCAGCTGCGATCCTACGGCGGTGGCGGCTCCCCCACCCTCAACGCCCCTCTTTCGGCAGGGGCAGCAAGGGAGAGCGGCTGGGGGGGGCGCATTGCAAAGAAGGAAACATCAGCCAATGCCCGGAGAGGGCAATGCACGCAGGGGGTGCCGCCCCCCAAGGCAGCGCCTTTCCCATTGCCGGGGTGGGGGGCGGCGAGGAAGGGTCACTGCCGCTGGGCTACTCCTGCCGCCGGCAATCCGGTGCAAACGCCCCCACGCAGCTTCCTTGCAGAAGCCACAACCACCGCCTTCGGGCGCCGCCCCCCACTCCTACTTTGCGGGCTTCTGCCTACCGAGGCTGAACTGGCTCCTAGCGGTGCACTTCCTCTCCCGGCCCAGGAGGAGTCTCAGTAGCAACTCCTAACTCAGGGGGGTAGGGGGTGCGGAGGGGGGAAGGGGGCGATTTCCAGCCCGCGGCGCCGACGATCGCAGTGCAGCCTACCGGGAGGCAGAGCGCGGCAGCAGCTGCAACCAATGCAGGGAGCCGCGTCTCCTTCGCTTGCCAGCCCAGCAGAACTCTTAGGCAGGAGAGGTTGCCACCGGCAGGGCTTTCCATTGGGAGGCGCGAAGGCTTTAGTGGGCGGGAATTGGTGCAAATGTAGGCAGGGCGGGCTGAGAGGAGGAGCCACCGCCGAGGAGCCGCAGCACCAGCAGCGTTTCCTCCCCCCCTCCCCTCCCCTCCCGTGTCTCCATGGCGGCGGGTCTCTTTGCCCGGGGAAGTGCGCTGAGCCTCCGGTCGCCGACGAAGTGGCGACGACGACCGGAGGCTCAGCACACCTCCCTGGGCAAAGAGACCCGCGGCGGCAGCGCTGTGACATGGACCCGCGACATGGACCCGCGCCAGGCTCCCAAGCCAATGCCAGCACGAGCGGCAAGTGGCAAAGCATTGACAAGCACCGTCTCCCTGCTTGCATCCCCAGCTCGCTGCAAGGCAGGCCAGGTCCTGCTCTCCCTGCCTGTCTATGTCCCGTCCTTAAAGGCTCCTGCAAGGGTGTAGCTACGGATTTTGGTCCCCCCCCCCTCCGCCGTCACGTCCAGAGCGTCTCTGCAGGGCTTGCCTGAGCATGTTGCTTTTGGTTTCCCCGCAGTCCTCATTTAAAAGCCTGCCGCGCGCAGCCCAAAGTCTTTGCTGCTTTTGTTGGGGGATTCAATGAGCTGTAAATCATCTGGTGAGTTTTACTTGGCAAAGTAGGGAGTGGGTGGGGGAACCCCGGGAGTTTTCTTCTTCTTTTGACTTTGCCCTCCAGTACTCAAGGGGTGGTGGAGGAAATGAATTGCTGAAAGGAGAATCACATTGTTCTGTTCTTTGGAGGGGGGTGAAAACTGGGGTGCCCAGAACTGGACACAGGACTCCAAGTGTGGTCTTACCAAAGCAGAAGAGAGTAGGACAGTGGACTATGATTTCCCTATACTTCTTATTCCGTGAACTACCCTGAGTCCTAGCTGAATATTGGGGGAGGGGGGATTTGTATTAAGGATAACATTTTAAAGTTCCACTCTTCCTCCAGTACTTAGTAGGGATTTTGTTAAGGGGGCCAGAGCAGTAGCAGGAAGATTCAGTCTGGGAAAATGGATATTTGCAAGCTTGCTTAAAGAAACAGCATAACAAGGAAGACAAGGAGTCTTCATGAATGATTCTGAGGATTGTGAAGTTTGAAGAGAATGCTAGTGTTAAAGAAGGTTATATAATTACCATTCAGAGTGTTGAGAGGGGGTGAAGCGGCGGCGGCGACCGGAGGCTCAGCGCACCTCAGTGCTGAGCATCCGGCCACCGCCACCGCCGTCTCGCCCCCTCACAGCGCTGCCGCCGTCGCCACAGCCGAGCTCGGGGAGGAGGATGAGGCGGCGTTGGCCCCGAGCGGCAGTGGCGGTAGCTGCGAGGGAGCATCCCGCCTTTGCCTCTCCATGGCTTCCTCGCTTGGGCAGCTTGTCCCGCAGCGGCTGCGAGGAAGCAGGCAGGAGGAGGAGGGAGAGGAGAAGGAGAGGATTGATTGTTGTTTGTTTGTTTGTTTGTTTTTCTACTTTTTTATTTTTTCCTATTTTTTATTTTTATTTTTTATTTTTTCTATTTTTCTTCTATTTTTTCTATTTTTTATTTTTTTATTTTATTTTTTATTAAGGGGGGGGGCGCCAGAAGGTGATCTCGCCTAGGGCGCAAAAAACCCTAGCACCGGCCCTGCCTGCAGGATCGGACCTATAATAATAATATACCGTAATAATTTATTACTTGCACCCCACCCATCTGGCTGGGTTTCCCCAGGCACTGGGTGGCTCCCAACAGAATAGCAAGAACACGATAAAACATTAATCATTAAAAACTTCCCTAAACAGGACTGCCTTCAGATGTCTTCTAAAAGTCAGATAGCTGTTTATTTCCTTGACATCTGATGGGAGGGCCTTCCACAGAGCGGGTGCCACTACCGAGAAGGCCTTCTGCCTGGTTCCCTGTAACCTCACTTCTTGCAGGGAGGGAACTGCCAGAAGGCCCTCGGAGCTGGACCTCAGCGTCTGGGCTGAACGATGGGGGTGGAGATGCTCCTTCAGGTATACTGGGCCAAGGCCTATAGCCCCTCTAATCCAGCACCTTGTTCTCGCAATTGCCAGCCAGATACCAGTGGGAAACCTGCAAACAGCCAAGCGCTCCCTTTTCCTTCAGTTTCAAGTAACTGCTATGCATTACTGCCTCCACACGGTCATCTGGACTATCTCCATATTTTTCAAGTGTCTTTGTTTCTGAGGAATGCCCCTCATTTAAACCTATTTTAAAGTTGTCCCTTGATAGCGTTGCAAGCCTCTTTCTTGCCATAAGTTTATTGCGGATGTGCCTGATTCCATAGGCTATCCACTAATACCACTTAAACCCAAAATGTGCATCCAAAATGCTTAAAAAGATATTTGAGCATTTAAAACTTAATGTAACTCCTTCATATGGAGGGCCCACCCACTAAATGTCTATACCATGGCATGGATGTCTGCTGTGAGGGTTGGACTAGATGACTCTTGTGGATCCCTTTCGATTATACAATTCTATGATTCTGTGGAACAGTTGCTTGTGAATAGGCTTCTGTGGGATCAGGCATATGGAGCTCAATCATGTGGAAGCCTAACGTGTTTCCCCGAAAATAAGACACTGTCTTATATTTATTTTTCCTCAAGAAGACACACTATGGCTTATTCTCAGGGGATGTCTTATTTTTTCCAGCCTTGCCTCTTCCTTGGCGCCCTCCAGAACTGCACCTATCACTATGTCTTATTTTCCGGGTATGGCTTATATTGTGCAAATGGTTAGAAATCCTGCTATGGCTTATTTTATGGGTATGTCTTCTTTTCGGGGAAACAGGGTATGAGCATTCTCCCTAGACGTCCTCCTTCATCATTAAAGGTCAGCGGCATGCCTATGACTTGCAGTGGGCCAAGCAAAATAGCTCCAAGTAAACACATGGAGCCTTTTCACACAATTAATGAAGGGTGGTGCTTACAAACTATATCAGGACACTGCTCAAAATGAGGGGGGAAGGGAAGTCGGAAAGTTAAGTCAGACTAGATTTGTCTACAGGAAAATAAGTAGGCTGGCATCATCACACTCCATTTAGTGTGTTGAGAATGGTGATTTCTGCCAAAATAAGACTGAAAGATTTTCAGAAGCTTTCCTCAGCTAGGAACTTGGCAAGTTGAAAATGTTTGACTGTCTAGGTCTAGGAAACAAGGATGTTGTAGCTTTGTTGAGGGTGCTGAAAGTTCTCTGTAAGAAATCCCTAGTCCCTCAAAAAACTTAGTTATTTGGATTACCTTGAAGAACAAAGCATGAAACCAAGTTCTACCATCATAGTTGCAGTAACTTGTATTCATTTAAAGTAACATTATTTTTTCATATTTATTATGAAACAACCCACCCCTTCCATTATTATTAGCCTTCAGAATGATCCTGTACTTTCATTGTACGCAAATTCTGTTCCATCATTTCTAGGCAGTGCATTGATATTAGAGAATTACTTTATTTCACAAGAATTATGTTCTGTAAAATAGACATCTGACAAAGCTACAGATATATCTTAGCTGTATCAATAAGAGAGCCTTGACGTAGAACTTGGAGGATTAGGCAATAGTTTTCTGAGTACTTGGCACACAATTTAAAATATGCATGTTAACCCACTCCTAAAATAACCAAATTTAGATCCAGTGGCACTGGAGAATTACCACCCAGTCTCTAATTTGCCATTTTTGAACAAGGTATTGGAGTGGGCGGTGGTCTTCTAACACCAGATAGTATTGGATTATGTTGATTCTTTGAATTTATTTCATTGTGGCTTCAGGGCCATTTATGGAATAGCAATTGACTTTGTTTATTCTGGACAATGACTTACACCAGAGAATGGCCCAGTGGAGAGGTGTTATCCTGTTAGTTCTCTTAGACCTCTTGGTGTTTTTCAATATGATAGAGCAGGGTCCCCCAAACTAAGGCCCAGGGGCCGGATGCGGCCCAATCGCCTTCTAAATCCGGCCCGCGGACGGTCTGGGAATCAGCATGTTTTTACATGAGTAGAATTTGTCCTTTTATTTAAAATGCATCTCTGGGTTATTTGTGGGGCATAGGAATTCGTCCATATTTTTTTTCAAAATATAGTCCGACCCCCCCCCCACAAGGCCTGAGGGACAGTGGACCGGCCCCCTGCTGAAAAAGTTTGCTGACCCCTGTGATAGAGCATGTTATCCTGGATAGTTTGTCAGAGTTGAGCTTAGGGTGTACTGTTTTATAGTGGTTCCAGTTCTTTCTGGATGGTGGTTCTAAGGAGTTCTAAGGGAAATAATTGTACAGTTATGAACATTTATTTTTTATATATAAGATCTTAAAATTCCTATACTGTAACATAAGGGACACTTGCACCTTTGGCTTATGGGGTTCTATATTTCTGATGCTTTTTAACATCTACATGAAACTGAAAGGTGAAGTCATCTGAAGGTTTGAGCTACAGCTTCACCAATATGCTGATAATGGGTAGCTCTACCTTTCTTTTACATCATCTAAGGCAGGCATGGCTAAACTTGGCCCTCCAGAAGTTTTGGGATGACAATTCCCATCATCCCTGACCACTGGTCCTGTTAGCTAGGGGTGATGGGAGTTGTAGTCCCAAAACATCTGGAGGGCCAAGTTTGGCTATGCCTGATCTAAAGGAAGGGAAACTGGTGAAGCCCTAAACCAGTATCTGGAGGTAATTCTGAGATTGATGAGGGCAAACAAACAAGCTGAATCTAAGGAGATGGAGGTGATCATGGGCTGAGAGATCCTCAGCTCCAGGAGAGGAGGATTGCCCGTACAATGTCCTGGATGAGGTAGTACTCCCCCATAAAATACCTTGGAAGCCTAGGTGGTATTAAAAAAAAATTAAAAAATATATTTATTAAGATTTTCTGATACATATAAGGATCACACTTAACATTCACAAGAAAATACCATACAAATGAGAAAAAATTAAAAAAGAAAAAGCATTAAAAAGAAACAAAAAAAGCAAAAAAGCAAAAAAGAGAGAATATATATATATATATATATATATATATATATATATATATATAAAACAGATCTTATATTTATGACTTATTAATAACTTCGACTTCCCCGACCCTCCCTCTCTGAGTAATTTAAATCCCACAAATACAACTAATCATACTTAAACTTAAAATAAAAAATAAAAAGGAGAACATTTCAATATCATCCTATATAATAAAGTCCAAGTTGTCCCTGCGTCCAAGTTGTCCCGTGTGTCCCTGGGGTACTGCGCATGTGCGCCAGGGACACAGGGATTGGACATCAGAGACTGCACGTGCGCACTCTCTCCCCCCCCCCGCCTCCTCCAACCGCCGCTCCTGGCCAGAACGTCAGGGAAGCGAGGGTGGAGGCCGGCGGAGACCTCCTCCTCACAACCCTCCCTGGCCCGTGAGAGGAGCGGCGGGAGGCCGCGAAGCAGCGGCGGCGAAGTAGGGGTTTGTATCCCGCGTCCTTCCTGTCGGCGGCTGCGGGAGAGGAAGGAAGGAGGAGAAAGCAGCGCTTTCTCCTCCTTCGTTCCTGTCCTCCTGCCGGCGACAGCAAGTACAGGTCCCAGGGTTCGGAGAAGCGCTGCGCAAGCGCTTCTCCGAACCCTGGGATGTCTCCTTGCTGTCGGCGGCTGCGGGGAGAGGAATGGAGGAGAAGAAAGCAGCGCTTTCTCCTCCTTCGTTCCTGTCCTCCTGCCGGTGACAGCAAGTACAGGTCCCAGGGTTCGGAGAAGCGCTGCGCAAGCGCTTCTCCAAACCCCAGGATGTCTCCTTGCTGTCGGCTGCGGGAGAGGAACGGAGGAGAAGAAAGCAGCGCTTTCTCCTCCTTCGTTCCTGTCTTCCTGCCGCCGACAGTAAGGACAGGTCCCAGGGTTCGGAGAAGCGCTGCGCAAGCGCTTCTCCAAACCCCAGGATGTCTCCTTGCTATCGGCGGCTGGGAGAGAGGAACGGAGGAGGAGAAAGCAGCGCTTTCTCCTCCTCCGTTCCTGTCCTTCTGCCGTCGACAGCAAGGACAGGTCCCAGAGTTTGGAGAAGCGCTGTGCAAGCGCTTCTCCGAACCCCAGGATGTTCTAGCGCCCGTTATTGAACGGGCTGAAATACACTAGTTCCTAATAACATTCTATTTTTACCATTAATCTCATAACTAACTTCATATTTTTAATCCCCTTAGCCTATAATTTCCCCCCACAAGTACTCCATTCCTTCCTTTACTATTTTCACTATCCCTTTTAACATCAAATAAAAACTTTTTCATCCCTCCTTCCCCTGGTTGCCAATTCTCCAGATGCCTAGACAAGTTCCATTAATACCTTTCCAGTTCCAGACCGTCTCAATCCATCCACTTGATACATTCACCCATATTCTCACCCCACACCAGCTTTGATCCAATTCAGCCCACCCCCCTCCCTCACCATGCACTGCTGTCTGACTGATTCTTTAATCCATACCCACCACCATCCTTTCTTTAATTTCCCATACAGATATTTTCCCTGTTTATCTCCCCAGATGGTTGGTTTATTTCCTGGATTTTTGCTTCCCCTCTCCCACTGGGGAAGCATCCTTCCAGATCTTCTCGTCAGGAGCCCCTAATATTCCCCATAGTTCCTGTGTAGCCCCTCTCACTGGTTGCACATGGTTCAAAGCCTTCGCCTCCTGTTGATTTTCAACTTCGTTGAAATCCATGCTCTAGGCAAGTCTACACTAGACTCCTGTAATACACTCTACATTTTCAGCTGGTTCACAGTGCAGCTGCCAGAGCCCTGATGGGAGTATGGTACCAGTCACGCCTGTGTTATATTGGCTGTGCTGCTTTCCAGTTTGTTTCAGGATTGAATTTAAAGTACTGGTTTTTACTTTTAAAGCACAGTACAGTTTGGGTCCAACATATTACGGTAATTGGACTGTCTGCGCTTGTACTATTTTGCTCATACTATGACATCTCCCTCAGAAGCTCTCATATACAGACTGGGGTGAGGTGGGGTTGGGGGTAGGATTGCAAACAATGAGATAAGAGGAAAATGAAATGCAGTAAGTGCAGACAGTGATAATCACACCATTAACAGGGGCCATTTACAAAACAGCTGTTGGTGATAACACATTCATCCTGGCATTGAAAACAAAGAGTTTTGGATTTGATGAAGTGGGTGATATGCCAAGGATATTCCAAAATGCTTGTGCCACAATAAATTTGCTAGTCTTTAAGGTGCTCTGTTGTTTTTGCTGCAACAGACTAATATAGTTACATGTCTGGAAAGTTATCAACAGGATAGCCCTGCAACTGACCATGTTTTTGTTTCTACTCCAACAGTAAGGTAAAGGTACCCCTGACCGTTAGGTCCAGTAGCAGACGACTCTGGGGTTGCGGCGCTCATCTCGCTCTATAGACCGAGGGAGCCGGCATTTGTCCGTAGACAGCTTCCGGGTTATGTGGCCAGCATGACTAAGCTGCTTCTGGCGAACCAGAACAGCGCATGGAAATGCCATTTACCTTCCCGCCGGAGCAGTACCTATTTATCTACTTGCACTTTGACATGCTTTCGAACTGCTAGGTGGGCAGGAGTTGGGACCGAACTACAAACCTGTTTGTTAAGATTTATCTATTTGAGTCATACATTTAAATTATTGATATAACTTTCTTTTTCTTTTTCTAGGTTAAAGTATTTGAACCTATATTGTGTATACCAGAAGATCCACGTAGGAAAACATGTCTTATTTACTCAAGGAATTTCTAAAATGTGGTTTTGCCTGCCAAATGCATACAGTAGGAACATTATTAACTGGAAAACATACGCTGAAAAATTCCATAGCCTTCAGTGGACAAACACTGAACACTTCACGAGCTTTATCTCAAATTAGTGCCAAGAACATGGACTCTTTCAGTTATGTAATTGTTGGAGCTGGATCTGCAGGATGTGTATTAGCCAACCGATTGACTGAAGATCCTCACAGCACTGTTAAACTCCTGGAAGCAGGGCCAAAAGATACCATTTTGGATAGCAAACTATTGCTGTGGAAGATCCATATGCCTGCTGCACTAACCTACAACCTTTGTGATGAGAAATATAACTGGTATTACCACACAACATCACAGAAGCACATGGATAATCGAATTATGTATTGGCCCAGAGGAAGAGTGTGGGGGGGATCATCATCCCTCAATGCTATGGTGTATATTCGGGGCCATGCAGAAGATTACAACAGGTGGAGCAAAGAAGGGGCTGTTGGATGGGATTATGAGTTTTGTTTGCCATATTTTAAGAAAGCACAGACCCATGAGCTGGGTGCTGATTTGTATCGAGGTGGGAATGGCCCACTTCATGTGTCCAGGGGAAAAACAAAAAACCCTCTTCATCGTGCATTTTTGGATGCAGCTCAACAAGCTGGGTATGCTTTCACAGAGGATATGAATGGCTTTCAACAAGAAGGTTTTGGTTGGATGGATATGACAATACACAAAGGTTAGCCTTCAAATAATGTTTGTAATCTTGTCTATTTACCAAATAATAACCATCATTCTACATACAGGTAGGTAGCTGTGTTGGTCTGAGATAGTCGAAACCAAATTAAAAAATTCATTCCAGTAGCACCTTAGAGACCAACAAACTTAGTTGGTCTCTAAGGTGCTACTGGAAAGATTTTTTAATCATTCTACATGGATAATCACAATTGTCTTTGAAACAGTGTGCCGTGAAGCCCTGAGATTCCTTGGAAGTTTGCCAAGGATTTCTCAGTAAAATCACTAATGATGGACAAGTTTATCCAAAAGACTGTTTGATCACTGCTGCTGATCTTTCTATGTCATGTATATTTGCAAGGTGTGTTTATTTTATGGTATTCTGTTACTTCTTCACGCAGTGCATAGTTAAACCATGGAACTCACTCCCACAAGAGGCAGTGATGGCCACCAACACTTTCAAAGAGGATTAGACAAATTCATGGAGGAGAGGGCTGTTGATGGCTGCTAGCCATGATGCCTATGCTCTGCATCCACAGTTTGAGGCAGCAGTGCTTCTGGAATACCAGTTTCTGGAAACTAGAGGAGGGGAAGAGTGCTCTTGTGCTTGAATCCAACTTGCGAGCCAAATGCATGACCACTGTGAGAACAGGATGTTGGACCAGATGGGCCATTTGTCTGATCCGGCAGGCTCTTACATTCTTTTTTTTATTCAACAAAATTAATATTTATAAGGAGTTTTTTGTGGGGTTAGTTAGGGAAGCCAGAAATGATTGTGAAACAGCAACAATAACCACACAAATGTATCTAATTTGCCTCTCTTTTGGTAAATATGGCTTGTTGACTTGGATTAGTAGTTAAATGATCTAATATGGAAGTACTATAGAAACCAATCTGCAGAAAGCATTCACTTCAGTAGAACTGATTTGTCAGTTTACTGAAATTAGTTTTTCTGGCTGAACGAGAATGCCAACTGATGGCCATCTTTTGCAAGCACTAAATTTGTAGAATAATCTTTGACAGCACTTTTAACCACTTGATTTGCATTTAACTCTTAAATGTAGATAGTCTCTCTCTCTCTCTCTCTCTTTTGCAAGGTATTATGCACTCGGTCCACAAAACTACTATTTGAACCCTTCCCTTGCCCCTTGCAAAAGTGATCAGCACTGTCAGTTTTTGGAGTCAGGTGGGATTAAGTGTACAGCAATAGGCAGAGTTTTCTATTTGTGATTCTATAGATTGAGGCAGAACTTCAGTTAGGGGCAGAAATGATAAATTCACACAGCGTCCTGCCCAGCAGGGTGTTCCCCCACCTTTCCATATTATGTATGGGAGATGTGTGTGTGTGTAAACTTATTCCAGTAGGCAAATTGCTAGATTGGAGCAATTATTTTAAAGGAGAATAACAAAGACAGAATTGCAAAACAGCAAGAAAGTCATTTATGTAGCTCTGAAAGGGCATAGATTATTTTGGTTACTTCTGTTATATGTAAACCTATATTTTGTAGGTCAAAGATGGAGCACAGCTAGTGCTTACCTTCGCCCTGCATTGCCGCGCCCAAACTTGTCCGTAGAAGACAGTACACTCGTTACAAAAATTTTGTTTGAAGGGACCAAAGCCATTGGCATTGAGTATGTTAAAAATGGAGAAAAGAAAAAGGTAAGATTTAAATTTCCTATCCAGAAACAAATTTCTGGAAAGGTAATAGAATTTTAGTTGCGATGAAAATAAAATGTTACTGCAGCAGAGTTATAGCAAGGCTGCTGTGCTGTTTGAAGTAGTTATACAAGGACAAATGAAACTTGTGTAATCCCTGGTTCATACATTCAGTCATGGGCGGTTCGCAAACAGTGTGGCTGTGGAACAGTGTGCATACCCCAATCATACTGAGGCCTGGCTTGTTTGAGTGATTCCCTCCTCCTTGCCCACTTCAACTATTTTGTGAGAGTTCATATAGAAGCCAGTTAACCGCTATAAGTAAGTAGAGCTGATTTATTACCGTACTATTGTTAAACTTACATGCCATCTACTTTCCGAAGAACTCTAGGTGGCTAACAAGTCACAATAGAAAACAATACTTAAATACATAAGCAACTTCAAGTTAAACCCCAGCTTTAAAAACAATCACAGTAATAATTCCAATGCTGCTAAGCACCAGGCAGAAAATAATCAGCTGAAAGCGTTTTTGAACAGCTATGCAGTTATGAGCAGCCTGAAACCATGGGCGTAGCCAGGATTTGGGAGGGAGGGGGAGAGACTTTTGTTAGGGGGGGCAGAACTGACATGATTGGTCAGTTAGTATTGTTTTACTTGATTGGAGGGGCAGCTTCCCCCACCTTCTTCTTTGGCGGTCACTCGTAGCCGAGTAAGATTGGCTTCCATAAACACGGTTTTAACAATGAGTCCGTAGTAATAATAATAATAATAATAATAATAATAATAATAATAATAATAATAATAATATACCACTCTGGGTGGCTTCCAACAGAAAAATGAAATAAAAGAATCTATTAAACATTAAAAGTCTCCCTAAACAGAGTGACTGTGGATCCACACGTCCTTCCACAGTGGGGACATTGGTTTCCGGGCGGGAGTTGATCACGGTGTGGATTTGCCAATTGTGCCTTCCTCTTAGCACGTTTCACCCTTGCGTCCTGAGTTTGAGTGTCTTCAAAGCCCATGACACCTTTGGTAAAGGCTGTTCTGCAACTGGAGTACTCGTAGGCCAGTGTTTCCCAGTTGGCAGTGTTTATACTACATTTTTTAAGATTTGCCTTGAGACAGTCTTTAAACCTCTTTTGTTGACCACCAGCATTATGCTTTCCATTTTTAAGTTCGGAATATAGTAGTTGCTTTGGAAGACGATCATCAGGCATCCACACAACATGACCAGTCCAATGTAGTTGGTGTTGAAGAATCATTGCTTCAACACTGGTGATACTTGCTTCTTCCAGTACACTGATATTAGTTTGCCTGTCTTCCCAAGTGATGTGTAAAAATTTTCGGAGACACCATTGATGGTATCTTTCGAGGAGTTGGAGATGGCATTTATAAGTGGTCCATGTTTCACAAGCATGCCTAAAACCATTTAGTGACAACTTCTGAATCACTTTGCTTTGGTAAGGGAGCTCTATAGAGAGAACGCTACCACACATTAAATATTCTAGCCCTGTTTTGCATCAGCTCTGCCTTCCAAGGTTGTGGGATCTGGACAGCCTCAGACAAGAGTATGTGGAGTTGGATGGAGATGGCCCTTAAGATATTCGTGTACCACATTGTTTTAGGGCTTTAAAGGTTAGCATCAGCACTTTCAGTTGAGCCTTCATTAGGAGAGAATGAATTCTAGCATGAGGCAAAAGAGAATATACTTTCTTTTCATCCATAATGTACAACCTGCTTGTAATTCTCCCCAAATCCTCTTTAGCCTTTTCTTATAAGGAAGAAGCTCCATTATCTTAATCATTTTTGTTACCCTTTTTTGTATCTTTACCATGCTCAAGTCCCAGTTGTGGCTGAAAGTGTTTCCCAAATATGGTGGTACCATAGATTTATATAACAGTATTTTAATACAGTGGTACCTCGGGTTACAAACGCTTTAGGTTACAAACTCCGCTAACCCAGAAATAGAACCTCAGGTTAAGAACTTTGCTTCAGGATGAGAACAGAAATCGTGCTTTGGCGGTGCGGCGGCAGCAGGAGACCCCATTAGCTAAAGTGGTGCTTCAGGTTGAGAACAGTTTCAGGTTAAGTATCGACCTCCGGAATGAATTAAGTTCTTAACCAGAGGTACCACTGTACATGTTTTATTTTAAATCTCTTTCCTAATAATTTATAACATTTCATTTTCCAACCATGAATCTTATTTCTGCCTTGGGTACCCATTCATCTGGTTTAAACAGATTATTTTTGGGTTTTTCATTGTTGAGTAATTTGGTATCAACTGCAAACTTGGCTACATCTCTGGCTCCAGTTCATTTATGAAAAGGTTTGGGTGCATTTATGCCAATATGTATACTTAGAATTCCTTACTGTTAACTTTCCATCACTGTACAAACTGTTACTGATCCATAACTGGACCTACAGTTATCCAATGACAGCTCTGTTTTTTTAGTAACCTCATGTGTAACTTTGTCAAAGAATGTGTTCTGTGGCTGGGATAGTGCTTTGCAATTAGTAATGCTGCAGATTGATAAGCCCAGCTAAGAAATCCTCAGTTACATTATTTTTACTACATTTGTTCTGTTGGGATATCTCTGTTTTGCTTGTAGCCCTTCTCACTTGTAGATACTGGTGCCCATAATATATTATAAAGTTTAATCAAAGTTTAAATTTGAAAGTTGAATGGTGGTAATCAGATGTCTGAAAAGAAGAGCACACAGAGCTGAAATATCTCATCTTAGGGAGATAAAATCATTGGTATCTAAATTATTTATTTCACCAAATGATAATTAAACATCAAAAGGTAGAAACAGATATCATCTTGTTTGATCTGTAGATGTGTTTTCTCTTTGTCACTTATATGTTTCCCCTCCACATCAATCTCTGACTTTTAACTTCCGAGTTTCTGGGGGTTTTCCTGTTGTTATTCTGTCTCTCACAGCTACAATAAACCTACCATTAAAATTATGGGCTGGTCATTTCTTCATCAGAGGGCAAATGGGCAAATTTAGCAGAGGATCAAATACTTTCCCCCCTCACTGTAACCCTGAACCCTAAGCATGAGCCCCAACAGTGAGAGCCAGTGTGGTGTAGTGGTTAAGAGCGGTAGACTCGTAATCTGGGGAACCGGGTTCGTGTCTCCGCTCCTCCACATGCAACTGCTGGGTGACCTTGGGCTAGTCACACTTCTCTGAAGTCTCTCAGCCCCACTCACCTCACAGAGTGTTTGTTGTGGGGGAGGAGGGAAAAGGAGATTGTTAGCCGCTTTGAGACTCCTTCGGGTAGTGATAAAGTGGGATATCAAATCCAAACTACTACTACTACTCCTCCTCCTCCTCCTCTTCTTCTTCTTCTTCCTTGAATCTTCCAAAAGTTATTGAAACTTGGATTTCGATGAGGTGGAAAGTCCTGGATTAATTTTCAACACACACAGCACAAAGAGACTTTACAGTCCATTTAGTGGCACGTACGGTAATTTATTGCCTAATTCAGATTGACAAAAAAAAAAAAAAGCTCTCTTGAGGTTTGGAGATGGAACCAGGAGACGCCTGTGGTTTAGGACTAAACTTTGCAAAATAGTTTGTGCAGATGCCACAACAAAGTTTAGAAACTAGAATAAGTTTTCGTCTCCCGGAAGGACATGTATCATTGTTCCCTATGATGGGGCAGCTTATTCAAAGTGAAATGAATGTATGCTAAACAGTCAGATCAGGCTGACTCTCTAGACTCCAGCTGCCTGGCCTAACACAAATAGTATGGAAATTGACATTTATGACCCAGCTGCTCTCTGAAAGGTTGTTTTGAAATACTGATTTTTTTTTGTATCAAAATTAAATTTATTAACAATTAGCTTTCTTTTATTTCAGGTTTTTGCTAGTAAAGAAGTTATTTTAAGTGGAGGTGCCATAAATTCCCCACAGTTACTTATGCTGTCTGGAGTTGGAAATGCAGATGACCTAAAAAAGATAGGAATTCCTGTTGTCTGCAACCTTTCAGGTGTGTGTCTAATACTGTGTTTGGGTTAAATATAGTTCTGTTACACTGATCAAATGCTTGCCTTAGAATCTAAGATAAGTTAACTAAATGAAGTTAGCTGCAGGGGGCAGAGGGTGATGGAAAACTTTACCCCCCCCCCCATGTTGTTCCTTAAGTTACCTTATCTTAGAATCCAAGCTGTCCTTATTTCTATAATGTTGGCAGTTTTGTTGTTGTTTCTACAGGAGTTGGCCAGAATCTTCAAGATCATTTAGAAGTGTACATACAACAGAAATGCACCCAACCTATAACATTGTATAAATCACAAAAGCCTCTTCAGATGGTCAAGATTGGTCTTGAATGGTTTTGGAAATGTACAGGTAGGACTCAAAATAGTGTCATGTGATGGTGTTAGATAGGGATAGCAAATTGGCTTTTAAAATAAAAAGGAGCTATTCAAGTGAACGTACATACCTCTGAGCACTCTGACTGGAGAAACCTTTGACCAGTAAACACATGTTATCTATACCAGCCTCCCACTGACCTCTTCATTAACCAACCCTTCACAGAACACAGTACAGTGGAACCTCGGTTTATGAACACCTCGGTTTATGAATTTTCGGTTTACGAACGCCACGGACCCATATGGAACGGATTAATTCACTTTCCATTACTTTCAATGGGAAAGTTCGCTTCAGTTTATGAACACTTCAGTTTACGAACAGACTTCTGGAACCAATTGTGTTCATAAACCGAGGTACCACTGTATCACAAACATCCTGTCTCCATCACTTCCCACTCTGTGGATTGAAAAACATACACTGTCATGTGATAGACAACAATCCAATGACTGCAGACACGGTGAATGAATCTCCAATACTACCTCCACACACAGGAGTCAAATATCCCTCAGAATCCTTCAGAAAGGACATTGCCAGGAATTTGCTTTCTCTCAGTGGGAACTATTTTTCATATATAAAAAAACAAAATTATATTCCCCTTTGCACAACTTCTCAATCTGCCCTCTGGTATTTCCACTCTTCAGGTGATGGAGCCACTGCTCATCTAGAGTCTGGGGGATTTATCAGAAGTCGACCTGGAGTTTCTCATCCAGATATTCAGTTCCACTTCCTCCCTTCTCAGGTGATTGATCATGGACGTGTTGCTTCTCAACTGGAAGCTTACCAAGTGAGTGGTACAAGAATACTAATTATGAAGAAACAGAAGTGCTACCTGAAAAATTGTGCTGCCATATTTCCATTTTACCTGTAGCATATAAATAGAAAAGTCAGATTATGTCCTTCAGCATCCTTGTTAATCACTCTGTAATAGTTAAACAGCAGGGAAAGATCTAAACCAGACCATTTCTCTTTCATGGTACCCCTCCCCCCCCAACATGACACCCACAGATGCCATTGTATCCCTCAGATATTTTCGTTGGTGCCCAGTGGGATTCCCTGCCACTTCTGGGTTTTTAATTTAAAAAAAATATTTTTGCAGGCTCCCTCCTTTTTCTTTTATCTTCGTCTGTGGCTGGGTTGACTACAAAGAGACCCACAGGCCTGTACATGCTCTATTCTCTTTACTTGCCCTTCCCATGAGTGCTTCTGGACTGCATGTGGAATCAGGACATCTTGTTCTATTTTATTTATGGAAGGTGCCTTGAGTCCCGGACTGGGAAAAAGGTGGAATATAAATAAATCATATAGTTATAGTAATAGTAATAATTTTTCATAAGAAAGGAAAGAAAGAGGGTGGAGGCCTCCCATCCTCTCCTCAGAATTATTCAGAAAAGGCGAAAAGGGATCTTTGCTGCTGCTGATAGAGGGAGGAGATGTCTGTCCCTGGATATTGTTTTTGAGGGTGCACATGTATTGCCTCCTGTTTTGTATGGTGGTTTGTTTGGCAGTGGGGTGATTTGAGGAGGATGTTTTGTCTGCATTGTGGGGTAGGGATTAACTGTTTGGGAGCTGAGGTTCTTGTATTCAGATGTACTATGGACAACTTATAGAGGTCAGTTTTTTTAAAAAAAACTATTAATTTAGAAATAACATCCTGATACCAGTAGCTTATTTCAGATCTTCTTTGGGGGCTGTTGCAGGTTCATGTTGGACCTATGCGAAGTACAAGTGTAGGATGGCTAAAGCTGAAAAGTACAGACCCAAGAGAGCATCCTGTCCTTGAGCCCAACTATTTGTCAACAGGTAAGTTGTGTACGTTATCTGTATTCTATACCTTGTCCCTTTTGGTTTGTGGTTCAAAACCATTAGAGCACTGCTTTGTATTTCATTTTCGTATCATTTCCCATCCATCCCAAACTATGTAGGACATGGCAAAATGGTCATATCATCTACTGAGAGCCCAGTTCTCTCAAACAACTATGTTTCCCCACATTATGTGTAACTGTTGTTGTTGTTGTTGTCATCGTTGTCGCCACCACCATTATTAATTAATTAATTGCCTTCCACATATGCCTCATGGCGATGTACAGAGCATTAAAAACACTAAAAATGACAGCAGACAAATTTAAAAACAATACAGAGTACACACTCATGGTATAGACCTATTTTGCCAGGTGGAAAATTTTGTAAGAACAAAAATACCTTCAATTGTTTCTAGAAATTGTTCCTGGAAATTTGCTGTTACGAGGTTGGTGGAACCCAATGAAATCAGATTGCCTGAAGTGATCCAGTACAAAACAATAACATTGCAGGCCACAATTAAAATGTCTAGAAAGGCTTTTTGAGGACCTTCTGTTTACTTCAACTGGATATTCCCAAACCTCTGGTTGTAGTACTGCAGTCTAAAATTTTGTGTGCTGTGCTGTGCACACAAAGTTCTTGCAGCTGCATGATGCACAATTGAAGGAACAGATACATAAACATGCATACCATGCAGCTTACACACCTATATGAATTTGCTCTATCCTGAAAGTTTTCAGTTAGAAAATAGAGGGTTGTCTGAATTCAACGCTAATGTTTTACTATGTGAAATCTCGATAGGAAAGTACTGACTGAGTGAAATGTTAAATAGAAGTGGCTCACTGGAGGGGACAGAGCTGCTGGCACGTAGGTTGCTGTTATGTACTGGGAGGGAGAGGAGCAAGATGGCCAAAAAGTTGGCATGGTGGAAATGGACCTTGGAGCCAGCTTTGGGGGAGATGCCTATCTCTCTCTTGATTAGCAAAAAAAGGGTATTAAATAAGGCAATACCTATTCCCTGCCTGTCCTGTTCTTCACTTGTCACATTTTACTTGCATGTAATAGGAAGTACAGTAGTATGTAATAGGAAGTACAGTAGTAATGCTCAGTGTTGGGCATGCTTAGAATCTTTGTCTTTGTCTTTCTTATTTACAGAAATAGATGTCTGGGAATTTCGTCAGTGTGTGAAGTTAGCAAGAGAGATATTTGCTCAGGAGGCCTTTGAAAAATTCCGTGGATCTGAAATTCAACCAGGAAGCCATGTTCAGTCTGATGGAGAAATAGATGCCTTCATAAGACAAAAGGCTGATAGTGCCTACCATCCTTCGTGCACTTGTAAAATGGGAAAGAGTTCTGATCCCACTGCTGTGGTTGATCCCCAGACCAAAGTTATAGGGATAGAAAACCTGAGAGTTGTTGATGCCTCAATAATGCCTAGTATTGTAAGTGGAAATTTAAATGCCCCAACCATCATGGTAGCAGAGAAAGCTGCTGATATAATCAAAGGACTGCCATCGCTTCAAGAGAAAAATGTTCCTGTATATAAACCCAATACTTTGGAAACTCAGCGATGAAATAGCTGTGACGTTCTCTGCAGAATGTATTCTAATACATAATATTGAAAATCAACTTTCTATTTCAGTCAAAGAAAGAGATTTGGTATGTAATGAAAATTGTTCAGAAAATAGCTGCACCCTCAAGTAAGAACAGGTAAAGATATATAAGAAACTGCTTGATAACAGCATGGCTGATATGCATAGATATTTGTTACTTCATGTAGTAGGATCTTATGATGGAATTGACTTCAGATCTTGATTAGTTAGGATGTAGTTTGTGGGCTTATGGAAGAATTTCCCTACACTATAACATGGATATTATATCAGATTTTCTCAGGGCTATACTAAATATAGAAGACCGAGCCTACACATTAAAGAGGACTGATTGGTCTAATACTTCAAAAAAATGAAGCTACAACAAAGTTCCACTGAAAGCTTTGTTATGGGATTTATCTTAACTGGAACAATTAGCACCAACTAAATTTGTTGAGTTGTGACCATTTGTCCCTTATAAAAGCAATTAATGAGTTCAACAAGTGTACATAATAATAGTATGGATAAACAAAAAAGGAGACTATCTCCAGCTGTCAACAGCTTCTGTTACTCTTAATAAATTACAGGTGCAGCAAGTTACATTATGGTTGTCTATGAAGCATTAGATGTCGACTTGGATGGTGAGGACATGGTTGTTGTGCAGCCTAGGTTTAGCTGAACCTTCTTGTTGTGCTTATAGTAGCAGGCCCACGTGTTCAGGTTTCTGTGTGCCATTTAGTCATTTGTGTAGGAACTAAAAATATTTACTGTGCCCAGCAGTACTGTTGCCCTGGGGAGGGAGTTCCAGGGCCATAGAAAACACCTGATCATCCTCTCTGAGGACAAAGAGGCTGCTCTGACCTTTAAAGAGGAAGATCTGATGCTGGAATGCCCCTTTTTTTGTCACCGTGACAGCTTCCACAGCTCTCGCCCAACTTATGGGATGGCTCTGGTATTAGTAGGGCTGAAAAGAGGGGCGTCAGGGGAAGGCTGGATTCATAACTAAAAGGCGGCAGACCCTTTCCAGTTTCCCAACACATCCTTAAACTAATGTTGCCTTCTTTTCAGCCTTACCAAGCTTGGAGACCTTTTAGGCAACAAGTGACTAATACATTTAATAAACTTTAAGTAGTAGTAGTAATAGTGATAATAATAATAATAAAAACACCCAGGGAATAAACTGGAGCTAGCATAGTTTCTTCCCATTTATTATGTCCCACTTTTATTGAAGGGAAATTATTTAAAAAGTAGAAAAGAACAGAAATTTGGTACTTCTGCCTTGCTAGTTCCTTCCCTCCTCACCTTAAAATTGCAACCTAATCTGCTTTGATACAAGTTATACAGATAATTCAGTGACAGGCAATTGAAAGCAGAAAAGGACACTTGGAGAAAACTATGTTCCTTATCACCTTAACCTAAACTGTACCTGGTTGTACTGGAGGGATGGTGTTGCTATCATTTCTTCATGCTATCCTTTACTACTACTTCATGTAGTAAAATCCCCAGCAGTTTTCACAGGGCACACTTTAGCTAAGGCCAAAGGGGAGAGAAGACTCAGGGTTTCCAGTAGGGTGAGGATCTTGGGCTACTGCAGTCACAGGATTTGACATGATAAAGAAATACAGCTGGGATTGTAAATTTTTGGCATAAATCCAAATTGCACCATTTCAGATTTCATCAGAACCTCTGAATAAATAACCTCATAGAAATAATAATAATAACTTTTTATCATTTGCTTGAATGAATTTATACGTCAATCTTAAATGTACCTTTTCTGTTATTGACTGTAACAAAGGTTACCATGAACATATTTTAATTGTTTATAGCTATGGGTGTTTCATTGTGTCACTTGTTTTAATTATCTGGCTTTCAGTGTAATATATTTTCTAATAGCAGCTTGCTGTTTTTTCACTTTTGTTCTGCTGCTGTGTTCATCTTTATAACTTAGTTGTCCAGGAAGAATTGCTTATCATTGAGGGATATCACTTACTAGGCAAACTTTGGTCTGGGTGCTTACATAAATGGTATTCCCATGTTGACTAATCAAGGAAATCCTCCTTGTGTATTTTCCACATAGGAAAATACCAGCACTGCTATGCCATCTAGTAGGAACTCCCTGGCTCTTGTAGGAACTCCCTGGCTCTTGTAGTCACACATTGGACTAAAAGCACTTCACCCTTACTCATTACACTTTTCTCATATATTTCATAAATGGGTATTGTAATTTTGTCCAAGTTAAATTTCTCAGATCAGTGTTCTGTGTTTTGTACATTGTTAGCACAACCTTGCAAAGTTAGTAGTGGATAACGTCCCAGATAACTTTCATTGATTTCATTTAATCAAATCATGATTAACTTATGCTGGGTTGAGCCCTTTGTATATAATATTAAAAAGCAACTGTAGAAAATGAATTCCTGATGTTTCTAAACAGGTACAGTTGTTAAGGATTCTGAACATGTAATAATTATTCTAATTTAAAATGCAGCTAATGTAATTACATGCTTTAAAACATATTTATCCCATATTTCTAGGATATATTTTTGCATTTGCCCTCTGTAGAATATGTTTTGAAAAACTGTAAAATGAACTTCCCTAATTTAACACCTATAAATTGCTGCTTTGCAAGGCAAAAGCAGCACTATGATGTAGTATGATATTAAAATACAAAGTATAGATTTAATGCTGTGCACAGTGTACACATCTGAGTATGCGGCTGTGAACTGCATTGACATATCAGTACTTCTAAAGCTGGTGAACAAATGGTCAGCACAGTCAGTTTTGATTAGGCAAGAGTGGCTTTTCTCACCACCTGAAACAGATCACTAGTACTACCATTGCTGAGTGTACTGGTCCAGAAGGGGCAAGTGCACATGGACCTACCCTATCATAAACCACTAATTTTAAGCGCTTAATTTGTATGGTTGTTTTATTTTTGGTTTTTAACCTTTGCAACATAATCTAGCCATAGGCATTGCACACAGAAGGCCTCTATTCTACATACGTTCACAGTGGGGAGTAAGGCCCATTTATGTTAGTGGGACGTACACGGTTGGCTCACACAGGCATGCAGATAAACTTACCGGTATTTCTCTACACTTAATGTCTGCCAACTGAACATGTGAACTTAGGCTAAAAAGGCTTTGTGTTTAACCTGGTGTGTGGTAATACAATGTCATTTGTGTTTGATCAACCACACCGTTGTAGCCCTCTAGTCAACAGCACATGAGTGAACCAGCCCTTCTAAGTAAACAGGCACATGATTAGGCAGAAAGCCAATTTGTACATCTGAATCAATCTTGCTGGACCAGCGAGACTGAAACCACCACCTCTGTTTACTTTTTACATTAGTTTTATAAACTCAGAGAAATTTTCATTATGAAAGGAGTTGACATTGGCCAATACTGCAAGGAACTTGGGAAGGTTATGGGAAGTTTATTATTATTAAAAGAATTTATATCCTGCTCTTCCTCCTGAAGGAGCCCAGGGCAGCATACACACCTACAATTAAAAACAAAATATTAAAAGCACATTTAAAAAAAATTAAAAAAATTCCAATACAGCTGCAGACTGGGAAAGATTTCAGCTTAAAAGGTTTGTTTAAGGATCTGAACCCAAGGTATTGTTTCTCAGCATGTGAGCAACATAACAAGTGCAGTAATCAGAATCTTTTAACTGTGGTTAGCCTCCTATTAGATTCCTTGGGACTTTCAAGGCAACATCATCCATTTGAGAAAAGTAGAAACAGGTTAAAAAAACCTGCTGACTCAAAAGCTGGCTGGAGGGACAACTGCAGATGCTCTAAGCAGGTCCTGCTACCTGGTGTTGCTGCAAAGCAGTAAAACTGGAGCATTGTAATTAACTGGGAGGAAGAACGGCATGTTGGCATAAGAATGCTACTGAAGAGAAAATGTGACTGCAGTGAGCACTGTCCCATAAGAAATCAGGTAAATAATTTCTGTGATAAATGTTCTGTCATTAAATTGGGACCAAAATGATTTACTCATCATGATAAAAGTCGTAGATCAATCAATGTGATGCAAACCGTGAGTTTTTAATAGAGAGACTACTGAGGCAGTTTTAGTGTGCTTTACTGCATTCAGGGTATTCAATCCAGTATAGCATGATTACCTTTGTGGCTTTTAGAATGCAGAGAGCTTCCAAATCATATGATTTATTAGCCCACTGTGATGTGATTGATGTAGAGCGCCATTTTAAAATACTGCAGATTACTAAAAGATGCTGTGGTAGAAGATAGAATACCTGGTTTAATAGTTGTTTACATGACTGCAGATGATTCTCCATCTATGTTATTGTATAATATATATGAACCTGAAGGTTATTGTAAACAGTATAAGCAACTGTTTATCATGCTGCCAGAAGTGGTGCTTTATCCCTACGTTCCATTTTGTTTTGTTTCTGTTTATTTTCCCCATGGTTTATTCAGCATGATTTCACTATCATGAGAAATGCTGCCCTGATTCAATGATGTGGCTGAATTTACAGCAGGTAAGGAATCTCCTTCCCCAGTTAATAATTCACAAAAATGAGCTCAGCATTTATAACTCTCCAGCTATGTCCTAATTGCAACACAGAAGTAATATGTTAATAAGAGAAAACACTTTCCCTTGCATCATGGCTTATGAAGCTAGAGGCCCAGCAATTTGCTGAAAAAAGTTTGGGGCAAAAAAAAAAAAAAGCCACCAGGGAGTGGAGGTGGGGGATGAAAAACAGATGTACCTAAATTCCTATATCAGCACAATAGGAATGTACATGTTCAGCACCAATGAACTCTGGGAATGATTGCAGTTGCCATAGGAACATGAGGTTCTGAGAGTGAAATCAGCTGAAACAGCTGAGGTTAAAAAAGACAGTTGGGGACTGTATGTTGCATGTCTTGAGCTACAAGAGATGAGAGCTTTCTGAATTTCCATAGTATGAAAAACATGAGTTGTTGGACACAAAACCAGTATAGCAAGGGCATAGCAAATTGAGGGCAGTTTCTGTTGGGCATGGACAACATCTGTGAAGGGCCCTGGAAGTCTGTGGGCTCTTGGAGTGGCAGCAGGAGTGGGAACAAAAAGGGCTTGTAGTTGTTTGTTTTTTAGCAGGATTGGAAGTGTGTGTGTGACTCTCTTTCACTGGCATAATGAGGTCTCTTGTGTGCTAGGCGGCAATAAGTTTATGTATTTTCTCTGGCAAGGCTAGAAAACCGTAGTTGTTGGATTTTTGGTAGGGATCTACTTACATGGTGTACTTTATCATGAATTACTGTTATATATTATTATTATCAATCATTTCTACAGTACAAATTGCTATGTTCTTCTCAATCATCTTGTATTTTATAGCAAATTTCATTACAGAGCAAACATTTAGAGGATTTTTGAATTTGCTGTTTGTCAAGCTGCATGACTAATTTAAATGGATCCAACAGAAATCAGATACCGTAAAGGGCAGCCTTTCACAACCGAGTTGGACTACAACTCCCACATCCTCCTGATGGATGTTGGAGTCAACAACACCTGGAGGAAACCAGGTTGAAGAAGGCTGGTATAGAGACATCAAAGGTTGTTGAGTCTGGGTAGTAGCATCTCCATTCCTCCTAAGGTATTTATGGCCAACACAAGTTACTTTTAGTAACAAGGAACTTTCCAAACAAGTTACCAGCCAAATGAAATGTGCCATTATTTGGATTCTGCTTGCGCTGGAGAACAGGAACAAGTCCCGGAGTTACTGGTCTTTTGCCACCCTAAATTGAACCTGTAATCTGACTCTACATAAAGGCCCCATTCGCATAATCTGTCCCTCCCCCCCCCCGGCAGATGGATTGAGGCCTACTCATGTAAGGTGCTTATAGTGGTAAAAGACACACACATACACACTGTTAATTTTAGAGCTCTGGTATAAGCCTGAGGCTTCCATGCTGTACTGCATGGTAGAATGAACAGATACAGAGTCTACAGGTGTGGACTAGTCTGAGAAAGTCATTCTCAATTAGTTTTGTTGAGATGGGAGGCAGAGACTGAATGTAAAGAGCAACCTGATGAACTATATTGGTTTCTCATGCTTGTACTTATCTGACCCTGAAAAGTGTCTTGCCGAGGCCGAGAGCTTCTTCCCTTCCATTCCTTTTCTATGTAATGCATAGTGACATTGCAAAACTCAAATGTTTCCTCCTCCTCCTAAGCCATGGGTAGGCAAACTAAGGCTCGGGGTCCAGATCCGGCCCAGTCACCTTCTCAATCCGGCCCGCGGACGGTCTGGGAATCAGTGTTTTTTCCCCATGAGTAGAATGTGTGTTTTTATTTAAAATGCATCTCTGGATTATTTGTGAGGCAAGGGAATTTGTTCATTATTGTTTTTTTCAAAATATAGTCCTGCCCCCCACAAGGTCTGAGGGACAATGGACCATCAGCCCCCTGCTGAAAAAGTTTGCTGACCCCTGTTCTAAGCAAATCAACCCAGGAAAGGCTACTGACAAGTTGAGAAAGTGAAAGCCTTTTCTTTTTTACAATTTCTGTATGGCTCATACTGGGAGATTGTTCAGTTGAAGCAAATTGCACAGCTCCCATTTATTACAGGGATGCTTGTGCAAGAAGTATTTATTTACCTATGGATTATGTGTCTATGACTGTCAGGAAGAAACCACCTTCAGGAAGCTGATAGTAAAAAGAGCCCCAAGTATAATAAAATTATTACACATTTTTATTCCGAAGAACATTTTGCATTTCTTTTCATACAAAATGATGTAGGTCAAGAAACAATTTACAAACCCTTAAAATCTCTCCTGGCATTTGAAAGAATGATTCAAGAAGAGGTCTGTAAGGTATCTATATCAAATTGCCACTGTGTACAAAATGGTTATATTAACATAGTTTGTATAGGTCACACTTTTTAAAATGTGACTTGAATTGCTACCTATTTTGTTAATACAGATAAACCCTGATAAGGTTACTTGGCAAAGCAAGTCAATTTATCGTGTTCATAAAATAGATTTTTGATATTCACCTGCCTCCAAAATTGCATTAGCCTCAATATCAGGATTTTACTGCATCATGGACAAATGTCTAAGCCCTCCTTTGATTGCATAAAAATAAATCCTGGAAACAGTCCACACAGAACAACAAAGGGGAGGCCGCCATCCATTTCCCCAACATATTAGGAATCTTTTGGTTCTGCAAATGACTGCTTCATCACACATTCCACTTCAAGCAGAGTAACTTGTTAACATTTTGCATCCACCAGCTAAATTATTTCTTCATAAGAATTCTCTACACCAAGTAAAATACTTGGTTAGTTAATCTGTAAATATATATACTTCAAGGTTAAAAGAAAACCTTGTTAGGCGTAGCCTAATTTGATTAATTTCTTTTTATTTACCTGTTATTGCAGGAGTTGTAGTATAAATAAAAAGCAGAAGTTTCCAAATAAAAAAAAGATAACAGTTAATTCCAAATCTCTTAACTTTCCAAATATAAGACTATAGTCATCTTCCATGTTTTAAATAAAGTGAGACTCCTGTAGGCTCAAAATATTTTATAAAATCTCTGTAGCATCAAGTTTCTCAAATCTTTACCTCAAAAGCATTTTACAATGAAGAAATAAGAGGTGGCTCTATTTAAATATTTAATCCTAAAGCTCTATACAATCCAAGTAAAAATACTTCTATCTAGAATTCTGTGGAGAATTACAATAATTAGGCTCCATAAATATTGCTGCAGTTCAATTACGGTACAATAATTACAAAATATAGAACATCTCTTTACAAATACAAATGTTTGTAGATTACAATTTATTTACAATAATTTCTGCTATATAATTTTTAACAAACTATCTTATCTAACTCTACTTTAACCTGGTTGCAAGTGCATTGGTAAAAATGCAATTATTCCAGTATATTTTGCCCTTAATGTGACAGTCATAAAACAGACTATCTTTAATGATATTTTGCTATGTAAACTGGTGTTACATACGAGAGAAATCCTTTTTCGCATCAGTCCAATATAACAATCTCATGTAGGTAGCGTTTGACAAACTGTATTAGACAAATACTTTAAAAAAAAGGTGGCAAATTTGAAAATAATATCTGAGTGGATATGTTGAATGTAGTGGACATTTGATATGCCATATAATCAGAGGTAATGACACTTTTGATTGTCATCACCATATCCTTCTCGTGCAGACTTTCTTTTTTGGTGCCCAACCTTTTTCCGCTGAGAAAGTTTTACACTCTGAAGGACAGCAGCACAAAACTGAAAGGCAGCAATCTTTCATCTTTTTCTTCAACATCTGAAAACAGGCTGGTTAAAATCTCCTTCAGTCTAATAACCAACCTTCACTCACTGATGAGCTCAGGATTCTATAGCAAAGGACTTGTCAACATCCTGCCATTCTGATCCTGTTTCACCACACTGGAGATATTTAAGAATAAATAAAAGTATGGCTTCCTCGCAATGTGACATCATCAATCGTGCAAAACTTGATTCCTTTTTAATTCCAACTAGTGCCTAGCATCTTGGAACTATGAGGCACTTTTGTTTATTTAAAAGCAAACTTTTTTTTTCTTGCTAAATACTATAAGGTTGTAATGCATATCATTTCATCAGCTAAGTCTTCTTCATATTTACCAGTATCTGGCTCTTCATCGCTATAGCCAGGACCAAAGTCTTGAAGTTCATAATCTTGTCTATTTAAAATGGGGAACATGTCGCCATTGGCTCCATTGCTAATGTTCCCATTGAGAAGATTACTCGCAGCACTTTCCATTTCATCAATAGTCATGTCACAAGCATCAGCAATCTCATGTTTCGTAGCAGAAACAAACTTCGGGTCTTTTGCATACCGTCCTAATCCTTCAGATATAAGTACCTGAGAAAGTAATACTACAAACATTAATTTGGCACTTAGAATAAGAAATCAAAAGCAAACAGTGACAAAGCTTCAATACTTTAATTTATTTTAGAGAGTGCAAACCTTTTTATGTTGCATTATTATTTTTATTTCAAGTGCCTTCAGAAAATCTACTCCCCGGATATTGAATTGTCCCACAACTGCGTAAAGAAGGCCTTCCCAATAAGCTGTGGGTGGGTGAGTTTGGAAGTGACATTCTGATGAAACTAGGACAGGAGTTGGGATGATGCATGACTGAGGGCCACCTAGAATACACTCATGTTTTCAGAGAAATTCTGGAGTCCATAGTTGTAATAAAAGTCACTCTATCTTACATGATTCTTGCTGTAAAACTGATAAAGAATGCAGCCAAACTATGTTGCCTAGTTAGTATTGGTGGCTTTCAGCTTCTGTCCTGTTTTGTAGACACAGTGGGACAGAAGTTGACATGAAACAGTATGGCACATAGGGAGGATATAGCTTAAATTGGGTGGCGAGAATAGTTTTGTATCAACAGGCTATATCCTTTTGGGGATTGTCCTCGTGGGGCAAATCTGACAGATGGGTGATCTACCCGTTTGTGAATCACCTGATATCACAATGACATCAGGTGTACCTTGCAAAACTTTGAACCTTGCAAAGTGCTGCTAAAATGAGCATCTCCCCCCTTCATCTTTGCAGGAAATTCTGATGCAAATCATTTTCTGAATCTGTTTTTAGAACAGAGAGGAAAGCCTTTGTTGTAGCAAGAGATTCCATGTACCCCTTCCTGAAATGGGAAGGCGCTTGTATGAAACCCGCCAAGCTGTGCAGGATTTAACACACATACCCCTTGTCAGCTGAGCAGGGTGTTAAATCCTGCTGCTTTAGGGCTGCATGCCCCCCTTCGCGTCTTGAAACACCAACATAGGATTTTCATCTGATGATACAAGTGACTTCTGATGGTGGGCAAGGTTTGGGAGAAATGGCTTTGTGGTGGTGGAGGTTCCGCACCTTGGCTTAAACCATTCCTCAGTCATTTTGCCTTGGGTTCTCATCCATGTGGAACAGATAACAGCAGAAGTGAACATGCTCCCCCCAAAGCATCAGGGAGTGCCTATCCTAAACAATCTTCTGATTTAACAGAAAAAGACAAAATATCCAGTCAAAAAATTATCCATTCAATATTAATGATTTTGCACCATAATAAAGAATACTGTATGTCATTGCAGGGTGGAAAGACAGAATATGGTCTTGCACTTGTCTCTTTGCTGCTTTGGCAATTCCCTAAGTGACACTGCTGTTACTGTATCAGTGTTCCTTCCTTATCTGGCAAAACTCATAAAACAGCTTTCTCAGAAAACAAAACAAAAAGCCACCTGTTTCTTTTGTTTAATATGTTGGATGCTTCTGTAAGCAAATGAGCCTTCTGTAACCAAATTAGGCTTCTGTAACCAAATTAGCAACGTGCACCTGATAACACCACTGCTGCGTCATCTGTGTCTTCCCATCAGCCTCAGATTTTGAGGGGTGTGGAGTAGCAATACTTCAACCCTCTTCTACTCTGAACTCTTATCACTACTACCAAACGCAGAGACAGTGGGAATTCCTCCTCAGCCCCACTACCCAGCCTTTTAAGTAGGCACTGCAAGCTGTGGCTACTCCCAGACAACTTTTGAAATCATTTGAGGCATCTCATCTGATTCTGTCAGACTTCCTCGGAAGGTGGTGCACACTCCTTCCTTGGAGGTTTTTAAGCAGAGGTTGGATGGCCACCTGCCATGTATGCTCTAGTTGAGATTCCTGCATTGCAGGGGGTTGAACTAGATGTCCTTAGGGGTCCCTTCCAACTGACTATGGTTTTAGGATTCCATCTGGAGCCCTTTGAAACATCAGTTGTTGTTGGTTTGCATTGGTAATGCAGCAACCATCTTGATCTTCTTCCTGCTCTTCAACAGCCTATTGCAGAGCTAGTGATCATAGCTGGCAAATCTCTCAAGTGTTCTTATGTGTTGTAGACGGAAGAGGGTTATCTCTGCTGTTTGTGGCCTCTAGCGATTTAAGTATGTGTAATGGCAGGTAAGCCTTTGTTTTCTAAAATGACTTAAGTAACACCATGCAGCTAAAAACAGGAGCTCAAAGCACTTACCGCTTCTACCAAACTATCCGCACTTCTCTGCTTGTCACTATGCTTATGCCTAAAGTCGCTCGGTACAGTCAAATTAGCTGGCGTAAATGTCCGATAGGCAATATCAGGATCATCTGTGTACCAGGAGCTCCTATGCAAAGACGGGAGGCTGCCATTCATATGTTCCGTCGATTCTGCTCGGTCAACTTGGATAAGAGGCGTATAATAAGGAGTCCGGTCACGGTTGGGTGGGGTAGCTGGTGGTGTGGCCCAGGAACGTGTTGAACGGCTGGGGGAATGCCGATGAGCTTTAGTGGCATCTAGACCTGCAACAGCCATGACCTGAAGAAGAGATTAAAAGCGAATACACTCACAGATTTATGAAGGCAGTAGCAGGTCACTTGCAAAGTAGTTTCAGCCAGTATCCACGCTTGTCATCTCAAGCCAGTTAAGGTGTTCAATCAGACGTACGTTTGTTTTTAGATTAAAGAGTGAAGAGTGAACCATGCCATTGTTCAATTTACTTATGATTTGCATTGATGAACATGGTGGAAAATAAATGTGTTAAACAAACAGGAGGGGTGTGTGTGTATGTGTGCGTGAGAGAGAGCATAGAACTTTGATTTATTACTTCTCTGTTCTCTCAACAAAACATGTGAAAGATGGTTTAAAGCTCACTGTATTTTGAGGTTGCCAGGAAATATATTGGAAACTTTTAACAACCCTGAAGTTGTGCTGGGTTAAGACACTGGCCGTAGTCCAGAATTACATTGTGTTTAACTTCCACTTATTGCAATGAGCCTTAATGTGCCCAGCTGTGCACTGAACTGTGGCACCCAAGTCTCAGCTAAGGGAGTAACCAGTGTGCTGTAACTCTTTGGCTGCATGACTGAGGTCCATCCTGTGTAAGAACTCTGGACAGCAAGAAACTCTGAAACAGATCCTGGCAGTGTTACCCAGTATATTTCAATAATATAATTTTGAAGAGGGAATGGTGCAAAATAGGCATAATTGAACCCAGTATTCAAGACTTGGGGCTCATCCACACTAACCTTTTGCCCCACACTTTCTAAGCGTAGCTCCACACTTTAAAGCTATGTTTCCAAGCATTTTTTGGCCTGTCATTTCCCCAGGAAAATTTGATCCTGAATCAGAACAAATGGGAATTCGGGTTGTCTGTATATTTGCATTTGTTCCGAATCATAGGAAAAGTTTCAGGACTAAAAGAAAAAGAGCTCAGATACAGTGAAGATCTATGCCTAGAAATGCGGCACAAAAGGAAATCTGGATGTGCCCTTAATGTGACCTAATATTGGGGAAGAAAAAGCATTATTATTAAAAATGCACTGGATGCAGTGTCCTAATAAATCATAACAACTTCTACTGAATGTTTGCAGAAATAAATAATTACATCAGGGATGGGGAAGCTATCACTCTCCAGTTGTTGCTGAACTGCAACTCCCATTGTCTGTGAACATTGCCCAATGCCCATGGAGTCCAACAGCATCTGGTTGTTCACAGGTTCCCCGTCTCTGAAATATAGAACTTTTTGCCAATCCACTCAACCTTTGCAACTATACCATGAGACCAATTGTTTCATTTTGGGGCACGCTCTCAGTACAATCAACTTCTGTTACTTCTGAACAACCACACATAGGATTGGGTTGCAGTCTTATGCCCACTTACATGAGATTAAGCCCCCTGAGTCAGTGGGATTTAATTCCAAGGGGGAAATGCATAAAGCCAGATTTTGCTATTTAATGACAGCCCCAGAAAAATGCAACGTAGAAGCATTTTTAGGATCAGTAGAAACATTAATAGGATCGTAGACATAGCTGATTGTAACTTGCAAAAGTTGTAAGGGAGGAATTCCATGTCGTGCTAAGGAGATCGTTCTGTTAGCACGAGCATTTTTCCTTGTCAAATGGAATGGTGGTCTCTCTCCTCCCTCTGTATGCTATTCTGGGGTTGGGAGGAAGAAAGGTGGAAGAAAGGTGAGGGGGAGCTCCACTGAGCTAGCTGGCTTCTGCTGGTACAGCAACTTAGTTGAATCTGGCCCTTTGTAACTAACCAGGGAAGTATGAGTTGCTTACTTTAAGGATCTGAATTGCTCTTTGTCTTGCCCATCAGGACCATTTTTTCCTCCTAAGACTGGACTTGGTGAAGAAACCGTTGCTGAAAAATAGTCTAGAGGCATAGGAGCACTCTTCCCACTCCCCTGCAGTCACGTTTTTCTCTCCACAATTCAGGATCCAGAAAGCTGAGCTCTCAGGAGTTTTAACATGCTGGTGACCTTACAAAATCCCTAGTTGGGCATTTTGAATGGGGCTTAAGGCAGCTAACATTCTCCCACAGGGGCGTACCCAGGATCAAAACTAGGAGGCGGCAAGCCATGGTCGTTCAGGGGCGGGGCCAAGGCACGGGAGGGGAGGGACCACAAAGTGGGAATGTGGGCGAGGCTGCAGAGCCCAGGCGAAAGTGACTCCGGGAAGACGTTTCATCCTGGGCACCACCCCGGGGGAGAGCGCGCATGTGCGGCCAGGGGCATCGCAATAGGGGGCGGGGGGCCCCGGGCTCCACTTTGTGGGGGGCAGTGCGGCGCCCCCTCCACCGACGGCTGCCCCGCCTGAGTAGGAGGAGGGGAGAGAGGGAGGGCTGGCCGAGCAGCTGAGCAGCTGCACGCTTGAGTTGCCTCCACTTCCCACAGACCTGGTGGGGGCGCGAGCTGAGGTCCGCCCTCCTTTCCCTCCGTCCCTCCCCTCTGCAGCTTACGCCTCCTGCTGCAAAGCCCCCTCCCCTTTCCGCGGCTCCTGCTGCCGTTGCAGCCCAAGCAGAAGCAGTGCCGGCGTCTGCTGCGTGCTCCGAAGGTGCGCTGACCCGGGAGCTGCTGAGGTGCTGCGCCGCCGTGGGCTATTGTTGCAGCTGCCAGGAGCGGCCCATGTACAGCCCTCGGAGTCGGGGCCAGCGGGGTTGGGCACGCCGTCGGTAGAGCAGTAAGTGGCGCCGCCGGGGCTGGGCTGGTTAGGGACCCAGCTCCCGTGCTGCCCTCACGCTGGAGCTCGAGGAGGGGAGGGAGAAACGGAGAGGAGGAGGAAGCCACTTCCCTGTCTCCATTGCTCCTCCTTTCCCTTGGCGGGGGTCCCTTCCTCCCAGTGGCATCGCTAGCCTTTATGCGTGTGATGGAAGCCCCGGGCAGCCAGAAAGCTAGCGACGCTTCAGGCTCTTCTTGCAGGACCCCGACGCGTCTCCAGCTCAGCTGCAGCCACCGTGAAGCAGGACAATAAAATTAAAGAAATTGCTTCTGGGGGGGCAGCTGCCCCCCCCTGCCGGGTACGCCCATGTCCTCCCACCATCCATCCATCCTTGCTATCACACCTCCATGTGTTTGAGAGAGATTGCCTGCCCTAACTATCTACATGCATTGGGGAGCCTTGAGTTTTCCAGTTTCAAAAGCCACAGGAGCCTCCATGAGTATAGGAGGCTTCCTCCCCACAAACGGTTGTCTTGGAACACCCAGAAGGTGACAGGGACTGGATGTGGAGCTAGCACGCCCAGGCAGATTCTTCTCTCCTCACGTGTTTGCTTAAACCCTATTCAGAACACTTGGAAAGAGCTTCCTATCTTCCGTCACCCTGAGTGTTGCCAGTATTGGCATATTCCAAAGAAGTAGCAGAAAATTACATATCAAACATAGAATTCTGCAACTAAAGTGTGAACACTGTGTTTTAACTCACCTGCTGTTGCATTAAATGCAGTGGCAAAGCAGTGCGGTGGTGAAAAGTGGGGGATAGTGGGATTTCATCCTGACTGCTCTGTCTGCGGAGGCATTCAAAATTAAAGGAAGAGCGGCGATTTGCTGAAACATGAAAAGATTGAATTGGTGATTACTATTTTCTGGAGACAAGTTTCAAGAGGAGCAACAACTAGTTAATTGAAGGAAAGGTGGCAAATAGTTTTGGGTTGTCTTAAGGAGCACCGTATTTTTCGCGCCATAAGACGCACCTGACCATAAGACGCACCTAAATTTTTAGAGGAAGAAAACATGAAGAAAAAAAATCTGAATCAAATATACTAAACCAGGCATGTCCAACAGGTAGATCGTGATCTACTGGTAGGTCACTGGATGTCTGTGGTAGATCACTGGTAGATCACTAGGTCCCCCCAAAGAAACTCAGCAACTTTGGCTACCCTAAAAAAAGCTCTACATCTTCGCCAGGGAGGGAGATGCTGCCTTCACAGAGGGGAGCAGCAGAGGGCTGCTTTTGGGCTGCCCCTTCCTCCCCCGCTCCCTTTGTTGCTGGCGGCGACAATTCAAGGTGTTTGCATTAGTCCTACACTCCAAATATAGCCTCCTCCTATATATGCCAGCTCAAGTATTGAGATTAGCAGAAGTGGTTCTCTTGGTACTGCCACCTCACAGGACCAGTAGTTTTAAACAGGGCCTTCTCTGTGATGACCCCAAAACTGTGGAACTCCTTCTTTGCATCTTTTGCTTAAGATAAACCTGTTTCCTCCTAAATGTAACCTATCTTGTGATGTTAGGGTGAAGGGCAGTTAAAAAACAACTCCATAAATGAATGCTGTTTTGATAAGAGAGGGTAGATTTCAAATGCTAATCTGTAAAGTATAGATCAATCTGGATCAATTCTAATTCTTACTGTTGAAGAACTTCAGCAACCCATTCCCAGCTGGTTTTCAATTAAAGAACTAGATGGTGGAAGAAGTTTCCAGAATATGTTCCATAGTTGGTGGACTGTTTTCTCTGTTCATTAACTATTGCAACAGTGTTATTCTGTGAATGAGTTGCCTCTGGTTTCTGATTGTTTATGGTGAGTAGAATAATTTCGATACCATGAGGCCAAGAGACATCCACAGGTCCTGTAGCAAACCAAATGTACATCCATATAATGAAGCCAACTTTCCCAGTTGTACTCACGTGTAGGTGTTGGAGGTAGCAACCGCCTCCTTGGAGATCTTTTTGAATCATAGCACATCTGGGATTCATCTTCTTCAAAAAAACCATGTGGGTGATGGTAACCCTTTGGCCGTTCGAAGTCCAAATCATTACAGTGATATCTACTGGGATAGTCATATGTATACCTGCTGTAAAGAAACAGATGATTAATGCAGGTCATACAGGAATAGCCCAGGACATTTTGTTGTCTCGAGTTGAAGCAGCAAATAGCACCCTTCCCCCCCAAAATCAAAGTGCAGAATATGTAAGGACTGTCAGGTTATCATAGTACTTCAACTGCCTTCCCTCCATCCCAGGCAGTAAAAATAACACCAATAAATTACATAACTAACAATTTGCTGCCCTCCCATCAGATGTCAAAGAAATAAACAACTATCTGACATTTAGAAGACATCTGAAGGCAGCCCTTTCTAGGGAGGTTTTAAATGACTGATGTTTTAATGTATTTTTAATATTTTGTTGGAATCCAGCCAGATGGGCAGGGTATAAATAAATCATTATTATTGTTATTGTTATTATTACTCAAGGCATTTCTAGCTCATAAAAAGTAACCATCTTTTTATTCAGTGGCTCCTCAGACCCTAATTATAGGTGTTTCTTGCAGATTTATCATGCCATATAGAGGCTAATCCAATATTGAGATAACACATGACTCACTGTCAAGATACGAAGTTTGCTGATCACAGGATAAATAATACTGAATTTTTTATTTTTTTGCAGCAACCAACTCCTTGCCCTGCATTTAATTAGAACTAGGAGTTAACTAAACTTTAATCCAATGTAGGTCATGAATGCAAAATCCCCAGATGGTGTTGGAGTGTAACTCATCAGACCAAGGCAGCATGGTTTATGATCAAGAATGATGAGAGCTGTGGCCCACTTTTGTTTTAGGTGAATGGTCTTCTCATGAACACGGGTGAAAGGATCTCACAGAAGTATGTTGAGGAAAACAAAAACAGCACAATAGTTCCGATAGCAGCACGCTAATCCAGCTACCCAATTACCTTTTCACTGTGCCTATTATACCTTCCGACCTGCAATCTTGTGGCCATTCTAGTACCAAGCATCTTCATCTTCTTGCCACTACCGGTACAAAATTCCCAATTCCCAAATACTAAAATCCATTTCATGCTTTCTCCCAAATCTGCCTGCCTAGTATTTTCTGTTAAACTGTATTTCCTTGACCTGGATATGTGCCTTCCTGTGGCCTCTTCATGTGCTAACTTAAATGAGGGAGCAATGTAGACTCAAATATGTTGTGTGGCCATATGTTTAGTCCTGCCTCAAGGTGATATGGCTCCTCTTGGCCCCTTGTGTGTTCAGGGTAACTTCTGAAATAGGAAGTCTTTTCCATCTGTGTAGGCTCCCAGGGACCCAGGTGGCGCTGTGGGTTAAACCACAGAGCCTAGGGCTTGCTGATCAGAAGGTCGGCGGTTCGAATCCCTGTGACGGGGTGAGCTCCCGTTGCTTGGTCCCAGCTCCTGCCAACCTAGCAGTTCGAAAGCACATCAAAATGCAAGTAGATAAATAGGAACCGCTACAGCGGGAAGGTAAACGGCATTTCCATGTGCTGCTCTGGTTTGCCAGAAGGGGCTTTGTCATGCTGGCCACATGACCTGGAAGCTGTACGCCGGCTCCCTCGGCGAATAATGCGAAATGAGTGCGCAACCCCAGAGTCGGTCACAACTGGACCTAATGGTTAGGGGTCCCTTTACCTTTACCTAGGCTCCCTGCATATTTCAGAACTCCAGTAGCACATTAAAATAGCTTTTCTTTCTTTGCTGTAAGAACATAAAATTATCAATAAAGACTAGCAATCTTACCTGCTTCCTGACAGCATACTGTCTTCTTCATAATATTCTTCACCACTAAAATATTCCTGATCATCCAAGTAGCAATCATCATTATAATAATCTCGAATTTCATGATCTTCTCGGCAAATTGTGGGTAGACGCCTATCTCCAGATTCTGACCTACAGATAGGACATAGATGTTTGGCAAGGCCATTGTATTCAGTGATGTAACCTAGTTTCTTGAAGGAACAATGTTGACATAAATGGTTACAGCTGCACTTTTCACAAATTTCCCTACTTCGGAAGCATCACTGTCTTGTCTTTACACCTATGCATAAATCATTGTGGCAGAAAAGTGGTCTAATACCTATCACTGTGGACTTTCGCTTCAGATATGCTTTTCTAATGTCATTTAAAAAAAACAACACACATGGTTTTAGAATTTAGCAAAGTAAAAAAAAAGAGTTCTCTTTGCTTCTTTATTATAGCATTCATTAGAAGAAAAGTATTAGCTAGGATGAAGCAAGTCTGACTCCAAAATTTTGGGTGTCAATGACCTTACTTTAGGAATATAAAACACTTAAGGTTATGAGGGCAACTGCTTTATTTTCATTTGGTTCAAAAATAAGCCGTACGTCTCTAGTATTTTCCTGTATTTCATGGCTAAAGAAACTATTCTGTTGAAAGGAATCTGTCAGGAGCTGAATCTGTCAGGAGCTACATCTTGGCAGTGGGTGGAGCTGTACCAGTCATGGGTGGGACCAGAACCAAAGGTGGGTGGGACATCCCCTCTCCCTCCCTCCCTCCCTCCCCTCTCTGCCACCTCATTTTTCTTCCCTTGCCACCTGCATGAAATTGGGCTGTGGGCTGCATGCAGCTCTCTGCTTTCCCATTCCTTTTTTAGGTTCAAGTTATGCCCAAATACTAGTTTCAGGCCCTCTTCAGTCTGACGCTGAACATGCAGCAACCACAGTGGGGCTGATGCAGATGTCAGTTTCATAGAAACATGCCTGGTGTGCATATTCTTGTTACCCCTTTCACACATTTGGATACACACAGTAGTTTAATAACCATAAACTGGAGTAGTCTTAATTATTATTTTCTCATGATGCCCACAATGTTCTGAGATATTCTTATGGGCACGACAGTTTATAATTACCCCAATGTGAGTATCACAACTCGTGTTGTTTTTGCTATGGAAATTATTATTTTTGCTATTTAGAAATTATTTCTAAAAGCATGCTCAGTTACATCTGGGCATGTCAATACCCTTTTTGCCAAGAGCTTCACACTGTATTTACTTACCTAATGTAAGTTTCATAATAGCGAGATCTATCCAAGAGGGGGAACAATGTAGAAGGAGAAAATAAATATAATTAGCATTCATGAACTGGTGATAGTAAGGTACTTGTTTAATAAATTTATCTACAACACCCTACCCCTGAAATATATTTTAAGATATGCTACTTTAATAAAAGAGAAACAATTTGCAATTAGTTCTTGACTTAATGAACTGTAGAGCAGAACATGCTATTAATGCTTGTATCTGTTGAATTGATCTGATTCTCTTCACCACAGTAAGGTAGTTATCATGGGCATTTACTGGATCAGGTAACCAACTGAATCAGACCATGTAGCTGAATGAAAAGCTAAATGCAAGCTATATACTGAAATAAAAATTTCAAGTACCATAATCTATAAAAGGAATCCAGGCCAGTGAGATAACTAAGGATAAGTGGTCAAAAAGGAGACAAGTTTTTATTCAAAGACTGAAAGGAATGAAGGATTGAAAATGGTATGCACTTTTTTGTAAAAACAAACACAAAAAACACCCCCAAACCACTATTTGATTACTTCATAAGCATTATGTACAACAATGTGATTGGGATATAGAATGGCCTGAACCCAAACACCGTATTTCAGATTTACCTCCTATTGGCAGATCTTCTCCGTTTCTCATGAGAGTCACTTCTGGAGTGGGAACGATGCCCAGTTTCAGATATGTACTCATGACTTCCACCACTTGTGTGTCTTCCATTAGCCACTTTGGACATGTTGGCATTATTGAGGTTAGCATTTGTTGAGTTTGGAACTTGCTTCCCTACAGAGTTGTGGTTATGGTGGCTATGATGACTATGGTGGTTGTGGAATAAGGAGTTTCCTGTTGGAGGAGGCACATTTTTCTCGGTAGTCTCAACCGGAGATGGAATTGAAGGCCTTTGGACATGCAGGGGACGGTGCGTGGTATTGATCTGCTGAAATGAATCCCTTGTATCATTGCTAACATGGTTTACATGATTTCCAAACAGGGCACCATTTCTCTGTAATATACAAGTTAATCAGTTAATTAATATAATACATTGCTGAAACCAAGCTTGCGTCAGTGTATGTGCATACTTTTATGTGGTACATCCAGGGTCCTGAGGTCAAGCTATTGCACCATCATAATGTGCTGTTTTATACAAGGTCTTCTGTAGTGATATGGGGGTGCCCATGATCATAGCAGCTATATTATGCTGCTACATTGAAAGTCTGCAAGCAATGCCAATAAGTGAGTGTTTTAAAAAGCACTGTGCCATAGATATTCAGACTAGTGTCTGTAGTTGATAGCCAAGCAAAACAAAGTCATCAAATATTATAGCATTTACAAACTATACTATAGGCAGCATATATCCTGAAATTTCATCTGCCCGTTAAAACTATGACTTAAAGCCATGCCATAATGATCTTGGTGTTGCAGATAGTATCAGAGTTCTGTGATTCTGTTCTCATACAGCTGGAAGAGCAAGTTGTGCTCCACCGCAACTGCCCACTCTGTGGATCACGTTGACCATCCATGCAGCTCAACCTATATGCATGGATGGTGCATCATACAGTCAAGTGCTCAGAGTTTCTTATGAAAAGAGTGAATGGCATGCAGTTCTATGATTCTTTTTACACCTAACCCAGATGGTGCAGTCTACTCAGGACTAAGATGGAGATAGGAGCAGTATCTCTTGGAGCTCAATCTAGGGAAGACAGAAGCAATGACAATTGGCAGAAGAAAACATCTGGTGAGGTGTCTGCCTGCAAAGTCTTAACACTCCCCATTCTTGCTGTCAATGACATCTCTAATCTCACGTTAGTGGCAGGAGCCATCTTTGATCAGTCCAGCTTTCTCCCTAGGCTTTCATATGCTATAACACTAGGAAATTTCTGGGGTTGATATTGCAAATGCTGTTATCATTCTGCAGTTGTCCTGGCCAGACATTTCAGGGAGGAATGCAGTCCACACCCCTTGCACATGTGAACTATGTTGTATGATCTATGTTGTATGAGAACTTCCAACTTCCAAAATTAACTGTTTGCTAGTTGTTCCATTACAGCCCTGCTTTATTCCATTGAATGATAGGTGGTCACCAAGCAGCTCTTATTTACATTCACTTTGACTTGGCAGTTTTATGTGTTCTAGGAAACTTTTGTTTTTGAAATGAAAAAATAGTTTAATTCTAACTTCATGTGAAATTCATGTCAGGTGACATGCCTATAGAAAATAACTTAAAATTTAATTTAAAATCATTATTATTAAAAGTATTAATGCCCTCTTGACTCCCCCCCCCCCATTTTGATGTACTTTTTCTGCACTGCCTTGGGTGTGTGGCTGTTTCCTGTAGTGCAATAAGCTCATCTTGCCCAGATATTACACAGAGGGAAATTTCACCGACTTCAATAGACCTTACCTGCTCATAATGCACTGCAAATTTCTTCACATAAGACAGTCTATAGTAAAACAACTGAGGCATAAATAGAATGCACTGAACCCCTTGAAAAAATATTGCAGTGTTGAACAAAAATGTTTACTATCAGTCTATATATGTTTACTCAGAAGTACAACCTGCTGAGTTCAACAGGACTTCAAAGCAAGCATGTATAGAATGGCAGCATAGTTTTGTAACTGTCACAAGTCCGAGCCAACCAATTTGTTATATGTCCATTTACTTTATATACTTCCTCTTCCTCATGGTGATTTTGCTCAGGTTCATCTTCTTGCAAATCACAAGATATAGCACGCCGAATTTCAGGTCCAATATCATGAAGCGTCCTTAGTCCCGCCTAAATGGGTAAAACATAATCATTGTGCATTAAGAAATAATTAACTTTTTTTCTGATTCATCACAGTTAAGGGACTGATGTGAAGAGTTTTTGTTATATTCTTCGATTAGCACCATGCTTGCTATTGTTGACTTCAGATTGGTTTCTAAGCCCCTTTATTTACTGGTGTGGTTGCTGCTGCCGCTGCTCCTTTGGCAGTCGAGGAAGATGCAAATACTTCCAAGCACATGGTCCTGCTTCCTAGTAGAGATATTTACGAATTTACCAGACTTAGGGACCAAGCATTGCTTGCATGTTTTGTAAATATACCAAGAAATCCAACTGTATGGACAAATATGTTAGTGTGAGAGCCACAACGAACACTATGCCACAACACTCGTAAATTATTGGTACTACAGACCAGAATCAGGCCAGTCTTGAAAGAGCTTGAAGCTATATGTACTGAAGACATTAATCTCAACTAAATGTTAGTTGAGAAATAGCACTTCCCACAGAAAATCATGAATTTGTAATTATACACACAGGACAGGTATGCATTCCTATGCCTATTCAGGTATCAGATATAGATAACCTCCAAGGAAGGAGAGTCTACCACCTCTCGTGGGAGTCTATTCCACTGCCGAACAGCTCTTACTGTCAAAGTCTTTTCGAATGTTTAGTCGGATTCACCTTTATTGCAACTTGAAGCCATTGGTCAAGTCCTACCCTCCAGAGCAGGAGAAAACAACATGCTCCCTCCTCCATGTGACAGCCCTTAAGTTATTTGAAGATGGCTATCATATCTCCTCTGTTTCCTCTTTTCCAGGCTAAACATACTCAGCTCCTTCAAGCACTCCTCATAAGGCTTAGTTTCCAGACCCTTGATCAACTTGGTTGCCCTTCTCTACACACGTTCCAGCTTAGCATCCTTCTTAAATTGTGGTGCCTAGAATTGGGCACAGTATTCAAAGTGTGGCCTGACTAAGGCAGAATAGAGTGGTACTATTACTTCCCTTGATCTGGACACTATCCTTTTGTTGATGCAGCCTAGAAGTAGTTCACAGATGGAAATACTCATCCTTTCAAAAGGCTGACAAGCAAACATCTAGAGCCTCTTTGTCCTAAAATCCATGTGAGTGATTGGACTACATTCCACAGAATCTTCCACAGGTTTTGATCTCTTAAAGAAATCACTGGAAGTTTCCTAACAAGATCGGGGAAGGAATTACTGGCAATAATCTCAAAAGGAAGAGCATGAGCCAATGATGGGTGAATAAAACCAGGATAATGTACGACACTTGCACAACAAAAGGGATCAAACACCATCAAGCAACCCAATATCACACTTGGTACCAAGAAAGTCATGTCGTTGCATAGACTGACTGACTGACCTACAATATTGTTGTTTTTGTCTTTACAAAAATCAAAGCTTTAGCTTTATGCTAGTATGCATAGAACAACATCTTCCTAGTCAGACCTTTACATGGCCTTACATAAAAAAGATTATAAAAAGGTAAAGGTACCCCTGACCATTAGGTCCAGTCGCGGACGACTCTGGTGTTGCGGCGCTCACCTCGCTATATTGGCCGAGGGAGCCGGCGTACAGCTTCCAGGTCATGTGGCCAGCATGACTAAGCTGCTTCTGGCGAACCAGAGCAGCGCACGGAAATGCAGTTTACCTTCCCGCCGGAGCGGTACCTATTTATCTACTTGCACTTTGACGTGCTTTCGAACTGCTAGGTGGGCAGGAGCTGGGACCGAACAACGGGAGCTCACCCTGTTGCGGGGATTCGAACTGCCAACCTCCCGATCGGCAAGCCCTAGGCTTTGTGGTTTAGACCACAGCGCCACCCATGTCCCTTAAAAAAATGATTATATAGGGCTATTCAAATTATAACACTGATAAATATAATCTGATTTAACATCAAATGTTGACATCTAATTATAGCAATATGAGGTGATCAATGTAGTATGGGGTTTTGATTTATTTCCCCTAACAATACTGTAATATTAAATTGCAGGAAAGATCCCCCCATCCCAATATCTGGCCTATCACCATTACTTTCTTAACATTTTTGATCCATTCCTTCATTTATGAAATACAAATGTGGTTGGTACATACGATAAATCCTGTTTATTTACATTAGCAAATATGCCTGCAATTCTGATGGTGATTGTCAGGAACCAGAGTCGGGAGCAGGGCAGCAATAAAACAACCGGTGTCACTGAAGTTAACTCTTTATTCAAAGGAACCAAAACAGTGCAGGCCTAGTGATCACAGCAACTCTTTCCAACTCTTGCCCCAATGAGCCAGTTGCAAGGACTGAAAGTCCCTGCCTTCCCACTGCTCTCTAAGGCTCCTCTCCTGGTTCCTTCCCCAGCAGCCTAAGACTCATTCACCTGGTCTCTCTTGCTCTGCCCTCTTCATTTCTCTCTGTGTTCTGGGAGATCAGGGAGGAGGGGAGCTAGTAACAGCAGGAAGGAGTTTTCCAGGCTTCTTCATCAGCCTGCCTCCATTCTGCTTCTGGACCTCCCTCTGCTTCTGGACTGCTCTCTGCCACAGCCCATTCCTGCTCACTAACCCGTTACCTTTTCAGCTTCTGACATCTCCTGCCAGTCTGCTCCTCCCCCTCCCTCTGACGACTCATTGTTGTCCTACCACCACTCTCCTGGCTCTGAGCCCTCTTCTCCTGGGGGTTTCCCAGCTGGTGTTTCCCACCACTCCTCTGAATCCAGCCTGTCCAGTGATCCACTTTCAACTTCACCTAATTTTTGGCATGACAGGTCCAAACTCACAAATTGCACCACAGTGGAACCTTGGTTCTCGAACGCCTTGGTACTCAAACATTTCGGCTCCCAAACGTCAAAAACCCGGAAGGAAGTGTTCCAGTTTTCGAACGGTTTTCAGAAGCCGAATGTCTGATGTGGCTGTCGGCTTTTGTTTCTGGGGCACCTGTGCCAATTGGAAGCCACGTCTTGGTTTTTGAATGTTTCGGAAGTCAAACAGACTTTTGGAATGGAATACGTTCGAGAACCAAGGAATCACTGTATCTGCTTAAAAACTTTTTAAAAACGAAAATCTAAAAATTCCCAAGCAGTGCTGGGCACTACCTGGTAATGTTCAATAATTTCACTGGTTAGAGTAAAACATTGTTGAATGTAACTCATTAAAGGTATATTTTTCCAGCGAGCTATTTATTTGGTCCAAAGCTCTATATTTCTTGGGTAGTGTAAAATTGCCTCCAGTCTTCTTGTTAAGCAGATGTTGGTTTGTGGCAATGATTTGTTTCCAGAGACTCTTTGACAACAGCAACAACACCAGTGGGAATCAAAAGGGGGGAAAACCTTAGCCAGTATCCAAACAGAATGCCTCTCAAAACCTGTAATGTCTTCCCTTGAACTGCCCAATTTCTCCAGGCTTGTTGTATGGTTCTTGGCTTCCAAAAATGCTTTTAGGATTGACCCAAAGAGTTCCATTACAGCAAGAGCTTTCAGAGCCACTGGGTAGCCAAGATTGCTCTCTGGATCCATATCCCAGCTTCAGGATTATTTTAGTCACCATTTGTTACCCCTCCCCTTAATTCAACCTTTCGTTTAGAGGCTGCCAGTTTTATCAAAGCTGGTGCAGCTGAGAGATATGCTCCCTATGACTTTGCCTCAAGCCCCTTGTGCAAGTGGTAATAAACCATGTTGCAGAGCCAGTCACCTGATAAAATGAGAAATTATCACTAGATAACTTTATTGTGTTCAGTGCTAGTTCCCATCCTGAATCGTTTCCTTAGCTCTACCTGACATGGTAAAACCTGCTAGATTAGTCGGTGTAACATGTACAGGATGAAAAAGAATGAACAGCCCAGTCTCCACAATATGAAAACCTTAGATAATATTATATAAACTTATATAAGTTTGGGACCCATTACTCAGATGAAGGGTGCAACAGTAATCACCATACAAATATGGTAACAAAAATTAAGAAATGGGTCTCCAAATGTAAGTTTGGGCCGAAGACTACAGTACCCTATCTGCAAGCATATATCTGCTTATTTCAGAGCAAGTCCCACTGAACTCAATAAGGCTTGTTTCTAAGTAACAATGCATAGGGACTCCATATATTACAGTGCTTCATCTGAACAATTCAATAGGAACAGTCATAAATAATTTCATGGTCTATGCACTTTCCCTTTTATAGTCTTGCATATTGTGTTCTGCCTGTCTCTCAGGTACTTCTGGCTGTCAGGGTATTAATTTATTGTATGCCACAGACCTATGAAACATGACCCTTGGGATGGGAACAGGAAAAGACTTTGGGACTCCCTGGCCTATAGTTCAGTTTTGTGCACGTCCAGAGATACTTTTTAAAAGCACACTTCATTTTGACCCTGTTGTCCCCCTACCAATATTAAAGTCTAACAGTGATATAGCAGATTGTGTTTTCAGCTCCAGAACCAGCTCACCACCAGCCTATAAAACTGATTTCATTCTGCTAGGATGGGCGGGGTGATGGATGGTCGGGAATAAAGTACCGTGTGGCTCCTAGATCAAAACTTCAAAATAAAAGACCACTGTGCAGGTTTTCTACCAATGATCACTAGAAAGCAGCCCAAGACTCAGTGGTCAGAAGAGAGACCCAATGAAATTTACTTTAAAATCTTAAATAAATCCTAAATGATGGGACTAAGTACTCCTAGATTGAGGCACTTTGACTACCAAGGACTTAATAATTGCAGAGTGGCCTCAATTACCGTACTTAATCACACTGGGGCTGTTTCTTCAGTAAACTGTGTTCCATAACACACAAAAGTATAACCACAAATTGATATAATTCAGTACAGTTGTTCTTTAGAAGGGAAAGTGTAGGTAATTTTTCAAGAAGGCATTAATCAATACACCCACACTGTATGATACCTAATATCTGAAAATACAAATACTGTAACTTCCCCTTTGAAAAGCACAAACACTGAAATGGACACACATGCACACATCTGTTGTTGTTTTTTTAAAAAAAACTGCAATCACATGATATCGAAGAATGCTTCAATCGTTAATATGATGTCACATTACCACATTTGCCATTAAGAAGTAAGCACACAAACACCTTTTACAGTACATGGTTTTAAAAATATAATGCAAACAATAATCATAATGAATCCTAATTATGAGAAAAGATGTACTGGCTTTGGAATTAGGACAGGTTTAATAAAAATCAACACTTTCTCTCCATTCAGTTTGGAGGTAATATTTTAGATTTAAGAAGGAAATGCTTCTTAATATGCTTGCAAAAAAAGCTGTTGCACATACACACAAAGCCCTTATAATCAAACATAAATTGCAGTGCTTTCCCATACAATTCCTCTTCTGTGCTCTATAGAAATTTATCACATTCCTAAAGAAATTCTAAATCTATAAATAAAAATGAAAAGGATTATGTATTTTCATTTTATATCTGAACTTTTATATATGTTCTATTATAAGTATGCCTTTAAAAAAAGCTTCTTTCATTATATTAATGAAATCCACAGAGTCATTAACAGGTCATGTAAGCAATATCCAATACCTCTATTAGTATAACTATTGAGCAAAACAAATGTTGCATTGGTTGACTATTTATACTATTCTCTGTGAAACTGCCTAGAACAAAGTAGATAAGAACTGTAAGCCCAAACAAGCCATCCGAAATGTTGAAAGGTTTGCAGATACCATGGAATCTAATATAATTTTTTCATAGTTCTGAAACCGCTGCTGCTAGCTTTCAGGTGTCACTTACCTGCATTGATTTACTGTGAAGGAAATACTTCACTGCATACTTATTCTGATAATTTTGCTTTACAAGTAATCAGTGCCTAACAAAATAAAATGCAATACTCATTCGATTAGTAAAGCATACAGAACATCCAGGAACCATGAAAAGAAAGAAAGAAAAGCTATAGGGAACCTACACTGTAGCAGTGAATGTAAGAAACATAGTAGTCGAGTCTGCAACCCTCCGAACCTTTTATCTTCGTAGATCCCATCCTATTTCAGCCCCCCTGAAACTGTGTTCCCTTCACGCTTCCTGTACAAAGGGCTCTGTGATCTACTGTCAATTCCCAGCGCTGTTCAGCTCAGCTTTGATGTGAGCCCATTATAAACATGGCACACCAATGAAGTTGAAGCAGAGTGACGTACAAACCCCCCATCTGCATCTGATAGCCATTGATAATCTTTTCTAAATTTCCATCGCTGCATGTTTATTGCGATTATAGTAGCTAACTGAGGGTTATAAACATTTCACAAAAATAGCACAGGTTTGTTAAACAAAACTGTATGTGAGTGTTTCTAGTTTACATACAGGGAGAAGCATATCTACTAGATACTATTTTATATAACATTAAGTGACTATTCACATAGGTCATAGGTATAGATAATCCATACATCTCTTCTCCAGCGGAAATGTAATGAAAGGGCAGCCTCTATACTATGTATGAGACATAAATAATTAAAGTCACTCATGCTCCACTAAACACTTATTTTGTTATGAATGCAGAACATCAGTTTAAGTTTCCATCATTACTAGCAGATAGTTAACTGCAGCCGTGCTCCTGTAACACTAAGTGATTTTGCTGCTGTTTGTTGAGATTGGAAATGGTGAAACAAGGAAAGGGTCAAAGTTACACGTTTGACTATGGGAAATGATCATTAAGGCCCACCCAGTTCATTTCATTTTATGAGTGGGAATAATTGTATGACAAGTGGGGATTTATTATTAGATTTATTTAGTATTATTTATATCCCATCCTTTCTCCCAAAGAGGCTTAGGGTGGTCTAGAGATGGGAACATACAAACATTAATACTTCACCACAACTCCTATAAGAGTGTTTTAAGCGAGCCTAAGAACCAGATCTAAGAAAATTTATCATGGCTACCTTCATTTGTTCCTTAGGTTCTAGATAAAGCATACAAACATTGCAATAGAAATGGAATGAGGAACCCAATGCAAGATGGTGAATTAGATGATCTTACCACCTTATCCTATGAGCTGTTGCTCATATGTGGGATATAAAACTATTGGTTAAATCTTAAAGAACATGCTTGGGCTTTATTTCCACATGGCCTACCAGTTGGTATTCTAAAGTATGCATTTTACTGTTGATTTGTTTGTATTGATATTGTGTGAGAGTGGTTGTATGGATGTCACCTTATGAGAGCTATCAATCTAACAAAAATCAACTACTGTATGTTCAGTCTGACCCAGTGACGTTAATGGACCTAATTCAGCCAAGTTCATTCATTCTAATTTTACTCTGAGTAAAATTTAGTTGAATACTGCCCCTTATTTTTGTAGTGTGTTCTCAAGAAAGAATGTAATGACATACCAGTAGTTATTTTTGAAGAAGTGGTAATTTGATTTATAGTATCAACTATAAACCATATATTAATTGTACTTTGGAGAAACATGAAACTTCATTTAGTTGCAGCGAAGTATAGTGGTTCATCCACACAGCATCAAACATTGTTTTCATATGGATCAGTAGTTACATTTTTTGGTGGTTTAATAGGCCACAGATGTAACTTTTGTATAAAAGTTGTGGCCTAATTCACAGTATTTTTAGAGGTCTAGATTTCTTGTAATGCAACTAGCAAATTTCCATGATGTTTCAGTTTTCATTTGACTGCCTAAGAAACTTCACCTCACAGCTGAAAAGTGTGTGTGTGTGTGTGTGTGAGCGAGAGAGAGAGACAGACACGACATCACCAACTTCTCAATATAGGAACCAATAAATACTGAACTATAGAGAGCAAGTCATCTATATTCAGAAAACTAAAATCCCTTCACAAAAGATTGCATCAAATAAATAATTCAACCCAAACTAATTTTAACATGCTCTTGCTGCAACTGATTTTCTAAAAAGGAAAGCATAGCCATCAAGTGCTTTTCAATCCTTATCTTGTTTCAACTCTTATCTTGACACTGAAGACAAATGGTAGACACTCTAAAAGTTTTTGAGATTGGATTCTGTGATTGGAACTAACTTTTATTCAAATGTCTGATGCTACTGGCCCTGCAACCCTCTGGTTTGGAGGCGGCCATTCCAGGGGCCATAACAAGCATCAGATCTCCTTGACAGAAGGTGAAGAGACACAACCTTGGAGACACAGATCCTGTGTTGGATGCTTCTTCTCCCCATCACAGAAAATTCTGTAGCCCTTGCCCTCATGTATGGCCCAAAAGGGGGTACGCCCTGGGTGGGTTAAGGGAAAGTATGGATCCAAAAGATCCATAGCCTTCCCTTTCCTGATACGCCCCCAAATCAGGGAAAAAACTATACTAATTGTTAAATTGTTGTATTGAAATAGGGTTTCGCCAGAAGCAGCCTTGTCATGCTGGCCACATGACCCGGAAGCTGTCTGCGGACAAACGCCGGCTCCCTCGGCCTATAGAGCGAGATGAGCGCCGCAACCCCAGAGTTGGACACAACTGGACCTGATGGTCAGGGACACCCTGTATTGAAATATTTCTTGGGAGTAGGAGGATGGAAGAGCACAACAGCTCTGCCCTGCCCATCTTCCTGCCTGCAAGATGTTGGGTGTGGTGGTTTAGCCACTTTCAGTTCTCTCTCACACACTGAATTATGGTTGCAGCCTTAAAGGCCTAGTCTAGACATAATGCTTAACCATAGGACCATGGTTTGTTCCCTTAATCCTAGCTAAGATCTCAAACATACAATGACTCCATGGCTTAACTTGCTGAGTTAAGACAAAGGATAAGGAAGTGCCTTAAACGGACTTCTGGTCTACCGCCATTGCTGACTGGCGGGAGAATATTGAGCTCTGAGATTCTCTAGCGCTGTGAAGGAGGGGGGACCCACGAGAGCGCCGCGGACCCCCGAAAGAGCCCCAGATCAAGCGTTCTGGGGACGTGGGGACTCAGCAGCACCTTTTTCTGTCTCCTCTGCTCCCCGGTAAGCCCTATTAAGGGAGCCGAGAGCAAGCAGAGTGGAGATGTGATGCCTCGAGTTAAACTGCTACCCTCGCAACGTGAAGCTCCAAGCCAGCAGCCTGTGGAGCGGTGGATTTTTCCAGACTCAAAGGATTTGAAAACATTGGACACTGTGAGTAAAAAAAAATTAATTGAAAAGATTTCGACATGGGAGGAATTAAAACTCCCCCCCTAAGGCAGGGTAAAGGGGAGAAAGGTTGAACTTTGTAAAATTCCTGTAAAGCTGTAAAGGTTCTTTAATTTGGTCTGGGAAAAGTCCCCCTGGAAGCTGGAGTCGGGTCCCTGGAGGGATCAGTGAGCCGCCATTATGACATCACAATAGGATGGAATTTGTTTACCTCTTTGAGGCTGAAAACTGTCAACATTCAAGAGAGTGTAAAATATAAGGTTGTGAATAAGAAGTTTGACAGATGCTCTTTTCATAAATGGATATATGAGTTTTAAGATATGAAGAAGAATTAAAAATGAGAGTTTGTAACCAGATCGGGCATAATTTCTGTTTCTGAAGTTTGGAAATGTGAACTGCGCCATTTCCTGCTTGTAATCTGTGCTGTTCCCACCAAATTGGAAACGACCAGGATGTCAGTAGACAACATCATCTGACTTTATTGACTTCTAAAAGGAACTTTTGGAATTGAAAAGTGAACTGCGTCAGAATACTATACAGATTGATAAAATAAAACAGAACTGTGCGGAAAGTGAAAAAGGACTAATCCCAACAAAGTATGAAGAGAAGTAAGATGAACAATAATCAGCCATGGACAAAGTAATTGAATTCAAAGATGATGAAGTTGCATGGGACATTGTTCCCTCAGTGAGGGGGGAGGGGGAACAGGACTCATGCTTGATTCAAAGAGTCTTCAAAGAAGAACCAGCATGGAATAATGCCCTCCCAGTGAGAGAGGGAGGACAGGATCCATACTGGGGCCAGAACTTAAGGGGAACCAAAATTGAGACAGGGCTGGAAAGTGGAAATGTAGTTGGATGGTATTGTGCAACAGCTAGGAAATTGGGGAAGCAGCAGGGGACAAAGAAGGGGGAGTGGTGGATAGGTGGTGAAAGAGGGGGAGTGGGGTTAGGAGTAATAATGGATGTTATTTTCTGACTGGTCAAGATGGCCCGAAACTGGAATGACATATGGAACTGGCTGATTCATCTGGGAGACCCTGAGTCCAGGGGAGGGGGGGCTTAATTAGATTTAAGGGTTTAAATGTTATTATGTTAAAAGAAATAATATTTGAATGTATGGAAAAATTTTGGGTATAAATTTGAGGCTAAGGGGAGAAATAGAGGATAGATGGATGGGGAAATATATTTAGATTTGGATTAAGATGAATTATGGGTGAAAGATAGTCAAGTAAGAATAGAAATAGTTGTGAGATAATGAAAAAATGTGTTAGAATGATTTAAGATAATAAATGAAAATTGCTTAATTTGGAGCTAAACATGGACCCAGTGTGAGGGGAATCGAGGAAGTCTACAATGTTAATTAAAATGTTAGAATTGATGTTTTTCTTTTTTTCTTTTTATTCTTGCTTTTTTGTCTTTTTGTTTTTGTGAATTTTTGTAACTTGTAATGTTTGAAATTGAATAAATAGTATTTGGGGGGGGGAGGAAGTGCCTTAAAAGTAAGCCCTATTCATGTGTTCTGAAAGCCAGGAAAACATGTGAGGGTGTGGGAGACACATGTATGTTACCTCCACCCTATCCCTGTAATTCTGTTCCAGTTGGAGGCTGACTGTATTTTTGTTGACGGTTGATCTATGTTTTGCAGTTGTCATTATGGTTATATTTTCTCCAGAACTTTGATATTTGAAACTACACTACCTGAAACTTCATTATGCTGTTGACGGGCATGCGGTTTTGCATGTGCTATTGCAATGTACGTAAAAGGTGTATTTTTTGTAACTATAGTTCACAGAACAGGGAAGTGACTGGCCCTTCACCACAAACCAGTTTCAGCTCTGGGGATTCCCCACCTCTCAAAGAGCTTGGTTGAGAAAATCCACCTCCACTTCAGGCCCAGTCTTCCTATTGGTCTGTTAATATCTTCTGAGTACCACAACCTGCATTTCTTGGCACACACACACACACCCCGGTTGACAGTGGCTTGGTCTCCTTATGGCTCTGGGGATTTCCCCCCGATTTCCCACAGCATAGAGAACAGCAGACCTTTCAACCACTCATGTCCCTGATCTTGATCTGTCTGCTGCTAGAGTCATCAGGTGATCCAGTGCTGATAAAGCTTACCACTGGTAGCAGCATACTGAAGCATCTCTTATAATCAATGAAATACTGAAACACACGAACATTAAAAGGCACAGAATACTTAGAAGAGCTCCAAAAATATTATTGTTTGTATGCATGAGAAATAACAGTACAGAATGAAACACAAACTTTCAAATCCAGCAATGGGCCTTCTTCAGGCGTTCTGATACCATGCTAAGTAAAGACAGGAGGGGAACTATTGGGACAAGCATGCCAGTTCTGCCCTCCATTTTTCCTGTTGTCCTCTGTAAATTGGACGGTGAATATTGGAAGTGTGGGGCCTCCTGTACCTCTGTGTTTTAGAATCCTGGTCGTTTATGGTTTACCACAAATGAGTCTATTTGGACTGTGTGCTAGTACAGTACATGGATGAAAGAAACCACAATCCCTGGCTTAACAGAGCTCATGATCAGTAATCAAAAGAATAAAATAAAATATTGCCTACAGATTGTGTTCTTTGGGGGAGGAAAACAAGCCACAGTCCTAACACTAAGCTATGGATAATGGTTTGTTTAATGCAGGGAACCATGGTTTCTGCTTACCATGCCGTGTCAACGTGGCTACTAAGTAAAAACACTAACACTCGTAACACATAAAATGTTTCAGGATGCCATGCACCTTTAGCAGTTGCAACCAGTTTGGTTATGCACACTCCTTCATGGTAGTTAGAAACAGAGTAAGAGCCAGCAACGACCTTTGTATATGAACTTTGTATATGAATATTCTGTATGACATTTGAGATCTTTATATATGAACTTTGCTATATGACATGTGATAAGGTTTTCTGTAACTGAAGCTATTGCTGTTTTAAAACTGGAAGAGTTTGGCAATCAGCCACAGAGCTTGGGGTGGGGTTAATGGTAAACTGCAGTCATTCAATCAATCTTCTTCCTAAGATTCATGATGAAATCTTCAATTTAGCTCACATTTGCATGAAAAAATATTACTCAAGGTATTTACGTCAAAATAACATTTTAACATCCATGTGGTCCTGCAGATCCAACAGCATGACCAAGGTAGGGGTGGGAGAAGAAATCTGTAGTTCTCAAACTCTGTAATAGCGAACCTCCCTAAATCAAACACAATAAAGAACCCACTCCTCCACACACAAATATATATCCACAAATATATATCCATGAATGCTTCAGCTGACGTCCAGCATTCTGAAGCACGCACCCTGATTTTGCTCCTGTGTTGTACTAAGTGGAGGGTGTGGAGTGAGCACATCACAGAAAGGATAGAAAGAATTCGGGAAACAGGTTGTAGCAACAAAAACGTAACTTCTCTGTAAAAGCTAGCATGCTTTTACATGATATCTGAGCATATGATGGGAGGAGATAAGACCAAGGTAGTAAAAGATAGCCGGGAACAATTATTTGAAGTTTTTTTCCACATTAGTACCAAAAAAAGAGTACCCAGTGAAGCTGCTGCAGAGAAAGCCAGAGAAAGTAAAAGAAACTGGTTTTCCAAAGCACATCACTCATCTGCAGAACACCTTAATGGACAATGCTGTAACTGATGGTATCATCCAACTATCTCGTTCCATCTGCACAAGCGTTTCTCCCTGTGTAATGCAGCTCCCCGCACCCTCTCCTCACCCTGCATGTGCCCTGTGCCTTCCCAAAATCTGCTCCGGAGGGCTGGGGAAACCCTGCTAGTACAGATGTGAAAGGAAAGGGAGGGGAAGTTCCGTTGTGGCAAGTGGAAATCCTTGCATTGTTAGAACGAGTAAGTTGGATACTGATGTGAGTTTGAGGATCAACAGCTCTTAGGAGAGGTGACCTTGGGCAATCACCCTAATGCTGATGATGCCTCTAGTCCAGGGGTCCCCAGAATTACCGGGCTTTGGGCCGGTGCCCGCCGCGCTGATCGCGCGGCGGGCTGGAGGGCAGGGGAGTGCACGTGCAGCGGGCCAGAGGGCGGGGGAGTGTGCGCCCGTGCGCATGCGCGCACACACACTTACTGGCACGGTGGCGTGCTTCCAGGTCGGAAAAAATCGCCGAAAATCGTTTGTGTGCATGCGTATGGGCCTCCCCCGACCCAGAAGTGCACCGGAAATGACCTCTTGTGGGTCGGGAGAGGCCCATACGCATGCGCACAAACGATTTTCATCGCTTTTTTCCGAGCTGGAAGCCCGCCACCGTGCTGCGCGCCATAAGAGCAGGCGACGGCAGCGGGGGTCGTCGCGAGCCGGATTGGGAGGCCAATTGGGCCGCATCTGGCCCACGGGCCGTAGTCTGGGGACCCCTGCTCTAGTCTAACATGTGAATGGTTTGAGGCATAGAGCAGACTGAAAAGGCCAATTTATGTTTAGGGTCCCTGTGGTATTCAAAACATTCAAAGGTACAGAAATTAATCAGAGGCAGGTCTATGTATACGTCCCAGTATACTGCATCTTTCTAGCTCTTCTGGCTTGGAGAAAACCTTCATAATATGGTATTTTGCTAGTTTCTACCTCAAACTTAATGCAGAGAAGCCTGTGTGTGTGTGTGTGTGCTCGTCACTTACATAGCTGAGTGGCATGTATGTATTATGTCTAAAAGTACTTAAACTGTTAGGGGGGAAGTCTGATCTTTTGAGACTGTGGGTTAAAAAGCAAAATGGCTTGAAAAGGTTCTCACTAGCTCCGAGAGAGAAGCACTCTGCAAAACAAACAAAAGCACAGAGTACTTTGTCCCACAGCACTCCAGTGTTGATGCAACATGGACGTTATTCTCAACTATTCTCTGAAAATAAAGGCTCCAAGTAGAACCCTTTTCACTTCCCCATCCTCTGCTGAACAGAAATGGAATTCTAATAAGCACTTAATATTCATATGCCACCTACCTGCTTGTAGTGATATGAAAATGCTTCTTTTTATACCCACCCACACCAGTGTTCCTGGGAAACTGTATTTATTCATTCCTAAACATATTGCATGGTGGTGCTAATAAGAATAGGATGTCTCCCCCTCTTTGCTTTTTCAGTCTGTTATTGCTGTCCAGATGAAGCATTCTAACACGTACTACAAATGCTTTGAATAGAGATTCACTGTATTTTGAGACATTTGTTTTCAGGGGGAGATAATGTACAGTATGTTCAAACCACTTTCACTCTACTTACAGTGTGTGCCTCTGATTCTCTGCTTTTCAGATCTTAAGATATTCAGAGAAAGAGAGGGCTTGTGTAGAGTAGCATGAAATAAAATAGTCAACCCAAAGTTTGCATTTTCAATGGCAGCTTAACACAAACCCCCGCTTTACAATTCCTACTTGCAAACATTATAAAGCTTCTGCTACCAGTTGCTGCTTCTTTTACAAAAAAAAGGGCTTTGTACACTTACCTTGTAATATACAGAACAATATGGTTTACTCCTTTTAATGGCGGAAGACCCCAAAATGTCTCAATAAAATACAGTCCTTGTGGCACCCACAGTCATTTTACCTGTTGTTATCAACAAACTTGCAACATGGTTAGTTAAAGTGTAGAAAACAAAAATCACCTGTAGTGCAATTGTGGTGTTCTTTGCAGGATGTTTCCCCACCAGTCCTTGTTCTTTCCGTTTCTTGAATTTCCTAAAGTAGTCCTGTATCAGGAAGGTGGCATAGAACTTCCCCACGGTTACCTCATCATCTAAATGAACAGACCAGACAGATCTCTCCCAAGTCAGCACATTTCATTAATAGCCAATATATACTCTTATCCAAATCAGGAAAAATTGTGACAGTGCCATTGGCACAAGGGTGTTTTTATTATTGTTGTTGTTGCTGATAAGGCAGACTAAATCTAGCATGAAGCAGTTTTAGCAGGCAAACGAGACTAGACAGTAGAAGCAGTTGATAGGTGAGCTATTTCCTAAGAAAGGAAAAGATGCTAATTTATTAAAGTTCAAAGAGGTAAGATTATCTTTTAAAATGCAAATGTCTACATGACTCTGAAAATGCAAACTTTGATAAGTTTGAACCAGAGTGTTATAAAAACTATAATAGGAGGAAGGCCTTTTCATATTTGCTGCCTTTCAAGTAAATTATCACCATAGTGAATTCAAATATATCAAATTATTATTGTTTCTGTCTGACCTATTAAAGTGGCATATAAATTATCTCACTCCCTGAACACCCAGCAGGCAATATTCATATTAAGAAATATATAAGGCATTAGAAACCAGAGTTTGGGGGCAAACCCTGGAGACTAAAATTGGTAAACTTTCACCTGAGAGTCCAGTTTGGTAGTCTTTTAGGAGAGAATTTAATAGTCTCTTTTGGCAGTAATTGGTTCCAAAATAACAGCACACATAGAACATAACTCCACCTTAGATCATTAATAAGGCAGGTAAATTGAGAAGTGTTCATATCAAGACTAAGTGTTATTACAGATGCTTTCCAGCATGCATTAGCTTTTACATTTATCTGACAGTATTCAAACTGCTAGGTTATTTAAAAAAGACAAAGCATGATAAGCGGACATTGTTAATTATTGGACTATATTTGCTATTATTGGCAATTTAGTGAAGTATCTTTAAGTAGTTTCCTTTTATTAGAACAGTTACAAAACAGAATACTGTGTTTCTTTTCCTTGTGTTTTGTAATGGTTTAAGGAGGGAGGGTGTGCAATCCTATATATATCTACTCAGAAGTATGCCCAACTGAATTGAATGAGAATTAATGGCAGATAAGGATGTAGACAATCGCACAGCACTTCACCAGAATATATGTTTTTAAAATATCAGTTTCAATTACCTATGTCAATGAACTATGGATTTTATACTTAAAAGAGGTCTCTGTGTCAAAACTAATCCATTTACATTATCTGCAATTCCAAATTATTCAATTATAGATAGCTTTAAACAATAAACCCTGAAATTGGCCATATACCAGAACAGGTATGGCATAATAGGATTTGGCATGGTCTGTTATGTTAGAGGATGTTAAAGGATATCTTATGAAAGAAAACAAGAAACAAAAAGATTTGAAGTAGCTTGGTTGGGAGCCCTGTCTGTTCCATTCCGACTCTTAAATAGCATCATTGAGCCTGCTCTCACCATGTAACAAATGCCTTATTAAAGGATACATGGTCTATAAACCTCCACTGATTACAATGCAAGTTTAGGGGGCTTCAGTACTCAGGATCTAGTCTTAAAAGCTGTGAGGGAAGACCAAGAAGCATTTTTGTTAGCCAAAGCTGCAATCTCGTAAGTTAAATAAGTGTAAGATGTGAGTTATCTGTACTGTAAGTTGAGGTGGGGGTTGCACCATATATGCATGTGTAAATGTGGGCATACACACAATTCACATCTGCAAAGCAGCTTTCTTTGTTTGCAAGTTCCTGGATGTACCGTAGTTAAAAAGCTAGGTGCAAAAGGGACATACCCACAATATATATACATGGGTACAAAATCTGTCCAGACTTTTGAGAAAGACAAACAGAAGTAGATATGCGAAGGAAAGCCGTGGGGCAGAAGTGATCATACTTTAGTTTAAACAGAGTGGAAATCAATGTAAATGAAAAACCCAAGGGAACGAATTTCAGCAAAACAAGTTTGGGGAGAAGACAGGAGGGTGGCAGATGGGCTTCAGTGGCCTCTGAAGGTTAAAGAATGGGGAATTTAGATAAAAACCTTGGTGTAAAAGAAAGGAATCTGTACTTAAGTGCCTTTTCTTCCTGTTTCCATCATATATCAACAGTGTTAATTAATCAGTGTTAAACTGAACCTGAGGATTTGCAAGTAATTTGATATTTTAAATCTCTTGGCAGTTATGAGTAAATTAAGGAAATGGGTTTACGGTCAGTAATGATTAATCTTGCTAGATTCATTATTCCTTTATTAAGTCTGCTTTATTAAGTCTACAAAACAACAACAACAGGGATTTGGCGTTTCCTTAGCTATAACATTCTGTTTGAGAGATAATACTTAAGTGAATGCAGGAATCTGACCTATCATTGTGGAAAACCTGTGGTTTATATAAGGCATTTCATTATAATTCTGGAGCCTTTGCAGTACATTAAAAAATTAAATAAATTTTATTTATTTATTTAGGAGTATTTATACTTCACCTACTAACCAAAATTCTTAAAGTCTTCTTCACATTGTTGTTTACTTTGCAGCTTTCATATCTTGTGTTTCATATCTTGTGTTTTTAATGAAATATTACATTTCCATGTACGTTTTCCTGTAAGTCAACTTCCTGGCAGGAATAGTCTATTCCTATTTCACTGCAATTTGCCTAAAGTTGTGAAAGACTTCCTACACTGTTTGGCAGTGTTCTGTTTTCTGCATTTTAGTGGCATTATCTATTCTTTTTCTCTAGACAAGTTTTCTAGACAAATGGAAAAATCAATACTGTATTCACTTTGAAAGCAGCAATGAAATGGAGCTGAACCTTTAATTGCACTTTGTAGAGGAAAATGTATTATGGTTTATTCTCTAGATGCACACTCAACAAATGCTCAACATGTGCTTAATTTAGGAAGGCATGGCTCGCTATTCTGAAGCATGCGTCTGTATTTCAATAAAAAGAAGGGGAATCAAGTTGACCAGAGGCAACACTAATTCCATGCCACCACCCTAAAACAGAATTGCTTCAGAATATTCTGAAAAGACTGATAGTTGAAAGGAATAGAGGCTGCAGAAAAAGCTCAAGCACATAGTTACAACAATAACAAAGCAATTAATCTAGGCCATGCAAGCACTCAGGTGTAAGGTTAGAAAAGAGCAGAGTAGTTTTAAATGTGCAGTATCGGTTATTGCTTGACAGCTAGATTTCCCTAGATATGATTTGGCACCATCCCATCTGCAGTCTGAGCTGCCAGTTGCAAGTGGCTCTTCCAGCAACAAAGCCAATACTCCTTCTTGCACCATGCTGAAGAGTTGGATAGCCAGTATTGCTCTCTTTCTCCTAGAGACTGAGAATGTCACCTTCAGAGAGAGATCAGCTTCTACCACTCGAAGTGATCTTAGGGTCACTTCCATACCTGAGCCAAAACCATATTGAAAGCTGGGTTAGCACTATAAAAGTACAGTAAGCTATAAAAGAAGCCACATAATGAACTGAAATGGATCGGTCTCTTGGATGTCTGGGATAGGACTGATATGGATTGCATTATGCAACAGATTCTGCACTTCTAAAACATGAAAAGCAAGTCAAACATCACTTACAATCAAAAGTTCATCATTATTTTATACTGAAGAGAAATATATCTTGGTGTATATGTTTCATATATAGAATTGCATATTATAAAATCTTGGCTATGCTGTTTTATGACAATAATAGCTTACCTAGTTAGTTCTAGCTTATATATTAAAATCATAAGACTAATTCTGTACCCTCTACATCCTGATTAACTTGGTTATATTTAACTGTTTTAGGGTTTTTTGGAAGAGGGAAATGGGCTATATTCAGTCTATATTCACTTTTTACTGTAAAAAGTGTTCTCTCTCCCTCTCTACATTATTAAAAAATGGCACACTATTGTCCACTGACCTAGTACAAATTTGGATTAACTTCATTACCTGCAGATAGCATAATCAAAAAGGATGTCCAAAAAAAAAGAAGAAGAGTAGAACATAGGCTCTATTAATTTAGCAGTACATTATATTGGAACCTGTAAACTGAAATGTTTACACATAAATAAATTACTTACAATCACAATATATAGAATCTTGTCAAATCTTATCTTCCTAAAATAAATGTTTATATTTCTATTTAATAGAGATACATTTTTCCAACATTAATTAGCAAATAAGCATCTAAAATATTTAATAAATGCTTTTGCATATTATAATTTAATTTATCATTTAATTAACACTACTATTCTGATTTTAGTGCCATGGTATTTTTTTTCAAAACTGTATCAATATGTAAGCATTGAAAATGTAGAAATTTATGAGATCATCTCACTAACCACCAGCGGGGGGAACAACTTGGTCGAGAAGCTTCATGCTAGTTTTCTTCCAGATTTTCTTTATAACTGCCCTGAGTTCTTCATTTGCTTGCTCTAAGTTTCCTGAAAAGAGAGGGGAAGAACGGAGAGAAGGCAGGCAGGCCAAAATTGGAAATGTTAAATTTAATTTTAGGAACAGTAATTCAAAAAGTAATTCCATTTTATATTGCTGTGATCAAGCTCTGCTAAAATGGAGACAAGGACTCCCAAAAACTTCCTATGAAAAGCATTCACTGGGGAGAAAACATTTGAAGTGACTTTGTATAACTTTCTTTGTGATGTCATCACATCACAAACTTTTACTGGTCACATCAGGAAGTATATTCAGAGTGAAGACAGTGTCTTTATTATTTGTTCATGTGACATTCCGTGAGTGCACTGGAACTTCCCATCCTTCTCCTTCACTCCTCAGAAGAAGTGATCAGTTCTGAGGGTGGTTCTCTATGTGATGAAGGAAAAGCCAATGTGCTGAAGGAATGATTCTCATCAGAATTACTGACCTAACAGTGCTTAAAGATCGAGAAAGACAGAGGTCCGACTTCTGTAAAGAAAGTTTACATTTGCACAAAAAATGTAGAACCCAGACAAGATGGATGGTACACAAATGCAGTCAGCAGTACTATATAGTTAGGGGCTAATAATACTTCTTAGACATCTGAGGAGCAGCAGTAAGATAATTTTGTCAGTCCAAGGCAGGTTTTCCTTATAATGCTTTTGACAGCAAAGGAAAATACTGCCCCCCCAGCTTGGGATAGATGGCAAGTAACTCACCTGGGAACACCTGGGGAAACCCAGCCAGATGGGTGTGGTATAAATAATAAATTATTATTATTATTATTATTATAGAAGAACTGTTTGTACAACTTTTCATGTTTGGGAAATCTTAACGGGGTGGTCACCAGGTATATGAGATTCTCAGTACAAAGCAGTAATGTAAGAAGTAAAATAAAAAAATAGCACTTGGGAATATGTATCTTATTCTCTTACCTTCTGTTTTAATCTTCAGGGCGGTTCTTACTAAAGCAAATAAAGTAGCATTGAACATAACCGTTCCATCGCTGTTTAGGGGCATGTTCATGGCTACCAACCTCTGCAGATGTTCAGAAATAAACAAATACAAAGGAATTTCAGTGCAAGACACTGAAAAAATATATATATACCAAATACATGTGTCCATTCATATATATGTGTGTTCATATATATATATATACACATACATATATGAAAAGCAGATAAAATGCATAGGAGGCACAATAAGTCTGCATGACACTGTCCCTAACTTAGCAAAATCTACCAGATGCTTATCCTACGGATGTGTCACTAGAAAAAAATTCTGCCTGATCCTCAAAATCTATTGTAGACATTATGTGGTATATGTGTAACACAAAAACTAGAATGTTAAAATAGCTGGTATCCCATGGTTTTTACACATTTAATTAATACTTGGCATGAATATCTGGGGAATATCTGGCACAATACAGCCAACATTAACCAAGTCCCATTGCTTTAAACTTTGGTGATTCCTTTTCAACTCTTTCAGCAAAATCAATGAGCTCTAAATGTACTCTAATAAATTTTGGCAGGATACATTTGGCCCACATACTTATCTACTACCAAATTGCCCAAAATACAAGTATTTGGGTCTGGAGTCAAGATAAAAGGGAGCCATCACAAGGATGACTCTGGATCCTTCGATCTGAAATGCCCATGCTTTCATTGTAAGTCTTGTTCCAAGTAGCCCCATCTAATAATGCAGGTGCTATTTACATTGCTTGTTCCAAAACCATCTTATTTAACAGATTCTGGGTTAAACCAAAGGGTGCTAGTTCTCTTCATCATGTCCTCCTTGTGGGCAGTTGAAGGACATTTGTATTGTCCTGGCTGGTGGTAGAATTCTACTGCAATGACATCTGAACTGACTCAGTACAGCATTTGTTTTGTTTTTAGCTGCTGAAGCATGACAGCTTGTTGTAGCACCAAACCACTGTGTGGCATTATGTCTAAACCATTATGTCTGAACAACAAGACAAATATTATACAGAAACTTAATGGCATCATAAACAAATGTATGCAGCATGCTGCATTCCTCCAAGCAGCAGCAGCAGGAGCCATTATTCATGAAAATATGTTGGAAGGTTCTACATGCATAGCATAGCTTCGGCTAGACAGGTGCAGATGGGGATTGTTTACTTCCTTGTCAAAGCTGGCGAGCAAGGAATGACAATATACGGTAGCTTTGCTGCACCTATACTCTCCAAAATTCTCTTCTGCTACCACTCACATCCACATTTTGTTCTAAATCAGTGAGTCAAGGCAAGAACAGGAAGTTCTGGCTTTCATTAGATTGAAAGGAGCCTGTAGCTATAATTCAATGAACCAGGCGTCTTGAATTTACAGCCATCTCTGCACTAGCAAATGATATTAGACAGAAGTACTGACACAATAAAGAGCAAATGCTCTGAAACACAGAAAAGCCTACCTTGCATGCAACTCTGTGGGGGCATAATTTACCAAAGCCAAGTGGAGGCTGTATGCGTCGCAACAAGGTAACAACATCAAGGTGTTTTATCCTCCCCCTATGAAAGAGGTATAGTATTAATAAAATAGTTTCACCTGCCTTTAAGTTACCCTCTTGTTTTTGGTTCTTTGGCTCCTTAGGTAGGCACACACTACAGCACAATGGTGTCTAACTTACTTTGCTTCAGGATCATATTCTGACCATATTCTTTTAAATTCATCTAGATGATGAGGACCAAGAATAGACCAATCGCGTGTCAGATAATCAAAGTTGTCCATGATGACAGCCACAAAGAGGTTGATAATCTTAAAAAGAATTGAAGGAATTATTTAATTACATTTATATTCATATGAAAAATGCAAATTATTAATATTATCCCGGAATGTGTGCGCACAGAAATGTGTGTGCAAATTTTAAATACATATATCAAATTACAGATAGGGATTCAATGTGTGTGAATGAAAATTTTAAATATATGCACACAAACATCAAATTATAGTCAGGAATTCAATGTCATGCTAAGGAGATCATTCCATCAGGCAAACATTGTGGCTTGCCAGGTGGAGCAATCTCCTCTCCCCACCACCACCACCACCACGTGCTGTTCCAGGGGTCTAGGGTCATATTCTTTGCTGTCCAATCATAGTGCTTAAGGATGTTCCCAGCTTCTGGACTCACCAAAAAAGCGCACAACATATAGAAACTGATGAAATAAATAATGGCAAAGTTGCTTCCACATGTGAATTCTTCTCCCGGGTTAAAATCAGACTCTGGATCACATCGCTTTCCTGGCATGCAGGCCAACATGATCTCCTGCCAAGCCTCTCCTGTTGCACACCTTGAATTTGGAATAAAGCATGACAAAATGAATCAAATGGTATTCTTTCAATTAGAATGACACTGTTGTTGTTTTTATTTGTTAACGAGGGCTCCAGAAGTGTCACAGGACACAGTATAGAGGGTTCATGTATGTATAAGAGCACTAGAGGTTGCGCATGCAGTCCCAGCAGCCTATCTCAGCAACCTTTCATCTCCTTGGATTGATGCATACGGCGCATCCATGTCACGGGTTGTCTTAGCACAGGGCTAGAACAAGACTGAGGACAAAGGCAACAGGCCCTCCCTCCCTCTGAATACACTTCTTATTTTCCTAGCTGTTAAAAATGTCCCCACTTTCTATGTAGTTTCAGTACAACTGGAAGGGCAATATTTTATTTGATTAAAAAAACAAAAAATGCTTTTAAAGACACTATCTGAGAACAAATTGGTAAGCTCCTGCCATGTATGCAAGTATGTATGTATGCATATATATCTTTCACTAATGTTAGAAAGAATTTACTTTCACTAGCTTTCTAGGCCAGTTGCTATATTGGTATTACAGTACCAAAAACCCATATGCATTATTATTATTATTATTATTATTAGTAGTAGTAGTAGTAGTTTTGTATGTTTATTTGAGCGTAATCAATGGAACCAGTGATTTCAAATTACAAGAGGAGATTCAACATTAGGGAAAACTTTCTGAAGGTAAGAGCTACTCAACAGTGGAACAAGCTTCCTTGGTAGGTGGTGGACTTTAATTCACAGGGAGGTTTTTAAACAGAGTTTGGACGGCCATCTGTCAGGCTTTCTTTTGCTGTGATTCCTGCATTGAAGGGGGTTGGACTAGATAGTTCTTGGGATCCCGCTTCCAACCCTACAATTATGTGAAGCAATCCCATCATTTAAGATGAGGCTTGCATCTGAATAGAGCTGCAAAAGATTGGGAATTAAAATGGGGAAAACTGGAATAAGCATAGTCCTTCCCGATCAGTTAATCCAGTGCACTTTTGTCTCTGACTCCATCCATCATCAGCTTTGGTTCTGCCCATAAATTACCCCTCAGAGAATGTGGTGTTTGACAGAATTCAGGTTGCCTACCACTTTTTTGTTGTTGCCATCGTTTTTATTAAATTTGTTACATCACTTTATTTTGCCCAAGGCAACCCAAAGACACTTAAAACCAAACAACAAACCAAACAAACAACAAACCCACATTTAAACAGGGGCGAGAGGAATAAAATACATTAAAAACATCCCACCCACTTCTAAAAGGCCACAGACTATCAAAGCTCAAAGAGGAAACCCTCTTTACTGACATCCCCTTCAGTGTCAGGCCCATAGCTGCCAGGTTTTCCCTTTTCTCACGAGGAAGCCTATTCAGCATAAGGGAATTTCCCTTTAAAAAAGGGTTAACTTGGCAGCTATGGTCAGGCCCACCCCCACAGCAGTCATTCTGAGGGTGATGCTTGGGGAGTACTGTTCGGCCCTGTGGAGCCTTCAATGTGGGGTTCCTTGGTGCTTGAGTTTATCCTCCATGCTGTTTAACATCTACATCAGGCATCCCCAAACTTCGGCCCTCCAGATGTTTTGGACTACAATTCCCATCTTCCCCGATCACTGGTCTTGTTAGCTAGGGATCATGGGAGTTGTAGGCCAAAACATCTGGAGGGCCGCAGTTTGGGGATGCCTGATCTACATGAAACCACTGAGTAGGGTTCCTCTCACACACAGGGATGCATGGAATGGAAGATTCCAGCAAGTGCATGTTGCCTGTCATCGTACTATTGTGACTGAAAGAGCAGCACCTTCTGACATTCTCCCTTCTGTAACTATGGATTAATGTTTAACCTGGAATATATGATGTTTTGGAACTTCCGTCATAGTAATAGTGTTTTATGTGACAGTATTTAAAAGGTGCCAGCATTCCCGTTCTTCTTGTTGCAAGGATGCAGGCTTTAAAAAGAGTGCCTACAACATCCTGCTTCCTTGCTAGTTAGTACACTGTGATAATTTAAAGCAAGCTCATATACTCAGGGCTTTTTTTACATTTCACTGTCTAGGTATGTTGTGTTACGAGCAGGCAGGAGGATAGCAGAATTAACACAGTAGAAAGGAAGAAGGGTAGGCAAGAACAGACAGCCTGACAGGCAAAGAGAAAGCAGCACCAAGGCAAGGCTGGAGTCTGGTTATTATTGTCAAGGCAAAGATCCACTCCAGATCTGGAAACTTTTTGGGCCAAGGTTAGAACAGGAAGAACCAACAGGTATCCTGGAGAGGGGGTGAAATAGAGCCATCCTGGGACCTCAGTCCCTTTCTTCTTCGCTCTGTACCACTGAGTGGCTCTCAAGGGACACCAGCAGAAGAGAAGACCAAACAGATCCACTTAATCTTGGATCAAGGTTCACTTACTGGCCTTTTTTCATATTTATCACACTGGAATGTGAGCATTAACTACATTAAAAAGGAATTTTGAAAAATGAAACAAGATTAAAGAGAAAAAATAATAACAAAAAACTATGCAAACAATACTAACGATAGGCCACCCTCCTTTCACATTGTGGATACAGTGACCATCAGTATATGAATCTTAAACATGTTAAGTTAATGTAAGCCCTCTAGATCTCCAAATAGCTTTTCACATGAAATTGATGCCTATGTGTAATATGCTCAAATGTCCTCAAACTATTGTGAAATAGACATTATACCTAGCTGAAACTTTAAGACAGAATTTTAGAACCCCTGCAGTCTACCAGTTTTATAACTCAAATGTCAATTGTAACAAAACAACAGATAACACCTACCGAAAGAGAAGCAGCACCGCTTGGGGAAAAGTCTGAAAGTTGTTGTTCCGGTTAATTTGACTTCCGTCCTTCAGAGCAACTTTACCAAACACCTAAAAAAAAGAAGAAAGAAAAGGACAAATGTCCATCCAATATGATTTTGTTTTATCCTCCAACAAGTCTGGTGATAAGAATGTAAGAAACATCCTGTGGGGTGGGGGTTAAACCTAGCCCAATCTTCCCCACCCTGACAGCTTTCATATTATTTTGGACTACAGCTCCCATCATCCTTGACGATTGGCTGTGATGGCTGGGGTTGATGGGAGCTGGTACCCAGCCAAACCTTGAAGGCAGCAGGTAAAGGAAGGCTGATTTAGTCTAACATATTGCTTCTAGCAATGGTCAGCAATATGCTTCCAGGAAGCCTGCAGATCCTGAAAGTAAAAGCCCTCCCCACACTGTTTGATCTCAGCAACTGGGATTGGGTGGCATACTGAAAACAGAGGCAACCCTTAGTCAACATGGCTGAGAGCTATTGGCAAGACTATCCTCCATGGGTTTGTCTAAGCCCCTTTTAAGTTAGTGTTAATGGCCATGGCAGTAAATTGCAAAAAAACTACTACTGTATGACTTGGATCTGAACTTTCCTTCCATAAATGTTAGAGAGTTCATTTTTATAGGCAGGACTTCCCTCTCAGCTCCTTCCCTGCATGTGCCTCCCTTGAAAATCTACTCTGGGGTTTGGGGAACCAAACAAGCCAGATCACTCTCTGACCCTAACACTATGGCAGGTAGGTGGGACAACCCACCTGTCAACTCCTAGATGTCATTATTATGCCTGTCAAAGGCCCCTCCACAGCACTTTCCACAGTGCCTGACAAACAGCTGGTTGGTGAGCTCACTTGGGAACCACAGTGCAAAAACTGCTTTCTGCAGCAACAGACTTTGCAATTGCGTTCAGCTGATCCAGCAGGATTCAGCCTTACCACCCAACATCTGACTGGTGGTGAATTCTACCATGCTTTCTGCAGGGACCAGTTCAAGTTCCCCATAGGAAACCCGGTCACACTTGAGCCAGGCATTTCTATCTGCCCCACACCTGACATCACATGAGGTAGGTGCTGATGGGGTAGTGAAAATGGCCTCACAAGACCAAATGAGGGGCCCATGTCAGACAAAATTAAGCCCATGGGTCAAGGCTCCTCACCTTTGTTTTAGAGAATGCACATACACAGTTAAGCTATAAATGGAATGTTGAGGTAGGCAGTTGCTATACATTATAAACTGATCAGTGACAGCCTCTTTAATGCAGAAGAAATATGGTTTTTAATTACCTGCATTCCAATAACCGCATAGATGAAAAACAACATTGCTATCAAAAGAGCAACATATGGCAGAGCCTAAAATGAAAAACAAGATTATTATTATTTTAAAAAATAACTGGTATATCCTTTGAAGCTATTTTGCATGCATTTTGCCTATACAATTTGATTGCCATTTTCAAATCATTTATCCCTCTCTGCAGTCTCCCTGAAAATGTTTGGCCTATCCTGCAGTGAGTGGCTTGTAAACTGAAACCTGTGTGGATATTTAAAATGCTATGAACACAAAAAGCTCCCTTATACTAAATAACACCACACGTCTAGCACTATCTGCTGTTTGTTGGTGACTCTCAAGGGTCTCGGGTGAAGGTCTCTGCCAGTGCTGTTTCTGCAATGGCACAGATGCTGGGATTTGGACATGGAATCTTATCCACGAAGGGCATGTGCTCAACCTCTGAGAAATGAGTGCTTCACCTTAAAGGGCTGGCAAGTTGTCTTCAGGTAGGCTTAAACTACATATCTCATCTATTGGCAGACAAGTAGAATGATCTAATGAACCATAGAGACCAGTGGTAAGAAGCCCCTGAAAATACACGATCTTTAGTACTACTGTACTTGACCGCAGTCAATTATTCTAGCATTACATTAATCTATTTTTAACATCGCCTTATTAAATGGTTGTAATTCACCCTGGGATGTTATGATGACGACGACAACACTCCCTTGTACACTGAATTTCTTTTTAAAATGACCAACTGTTTTAAAAACCAGCAGCAGCATTTTGAATTTCAAAGCATGAGAATGCATGACCTAGTTTCTTGAGTAGAACAAATGGGAAAGTTTCGACCATTTCTAGTTCCTAAAAACATTACAAACCTCTAGCTCTGATGCTATTGTGTGAAAAGTATTAGTGATTATATCAACTGTGTATCCTTTCGGGTACCACACCATAATCATATTGTGACTGGCAGATTGTAATCATACTTCATGTTTCCACTTTTACAATTACCCAACATCAAGTGGGGTTAGAAAGCTGAAGTAGCAACATGTTATATCAGATTAGAGTTTCCTTGCACATCAAGAATTCTCAGTGAACTGGTAAGAGCCAAATTTGGACATGGGCTTGATTTAAAAAACTAAAAACTAAATGTGGAGCCAGACTGAGAGATATAATTTTATGCATAAATACCTAACGCTTACAATGATATATTATGCTTAAATGCCAATCCTTTGAACACTTACTTAAGCGTAAGCCCATTTAAACTCAGTGAAATTTACATTGGATTAAATGGACAAAAAATAGGCTTCATGGCTAATAAATACTTCTGCAGCTATTATGGCACAAGTCAAAATGTTTCAAGTGCCTTTTAAAAATGATTAAACTCTAATTGTTTCAGAAAGTTCTTATTTTCAACCTGCTTAAGAACAATTAAAAAACAACAACATGAAGGCAGACAATTGGAATTAAGAATTGGCACTGGTGGAATGACAGCCATATCATTAGCTGGGGAAAGGAGACTTGTTAAGCCAGGTCACTAACCCTTGTACGCAAGGAGTAGAGAACCCGTGGCTCCTTCAGATGTTGCTGGACTAAAACTCTCATCATCCTTGACCGCTGGCCATGTTGGCTGGGACAATTGGGAGCTGGAGTCCAACACCAACAGCAGGGCTGGGACAATTGGGAGCTGGAGTCCAACACCAACAGCAGGGCTCTTGCTTAAGGCTCAGTTGGACTGCCACGCTAAATGATTGTTGTGAAAATGATTAAGTACTCTCAAGAAATGTGCACAGTTTAAGTGATACATAGATCACTATCATGTGCAATGGATCTGGATGTGTTCTCTATGTGTATGTGTTCTCAACAGAAAATATATCTTTCCATCCAATTGTTGTCTTTTGATGTGCACCTGTCTATGTGGCTTCCTGCTGTTTCACATACCGTAACTAATTGACCATAACTATAGGGTCACTGCTATTCAGAATGATTGTATTTTGACCCCTAGAAGCTAGGAGTTTAACCATTAAACTTACCTGAAAAGACTTAATAAATGTCCACAACAAAGTTCTTATCCCTTCACCCCTGCTGAGGAGCTTTACCAATCGCATCACTCGAAAAAGGCGGAAAAAGGTGATGGAGATTCTAGCACTCTCTTCATTGTTCTAAAAGGGTATGACGGAAACATCAGACCAAGCAAAATGCAGAACACGCAACATTTCAGGAAAAGAAAAACAACAATAAATGCAGAGGTGAAAGAGGTAAGATTTGAAAATGTGTCTCTGGGGTCTTTTCCCACTTTATATAAACATGGTATGACAGGAAAAATTACATGCTAGCACACAGGACCTGTAGAAATGCTTCACACAATGCATGCATTTCCAAGTTTTCCAGTTTGTTAATAGGGTCACGTTGGGTTTGTCTGTAGTAAAGTTTGATAGGTACATTGACAACAAAACCAAATCACTGCATACACCTTTCTAGTAGGACAATCATGAAAAAATACAGAAAAAACCAGTGGAGAAAAGAGACATGGTAAAAAGAATAAACTCAAGTAGAGGTACAATCAATCACTGGGGTCAGTTTACTAATCTTACCCCAGACTCATCAGTTGTGACAGTGACAGTTTCAGTTGGCTTTGGCTTTAAAAAAAATTAAGAACATTATATATTAAAATCAAAGCAAAGACCTTTAAAAATAATGTAAGTTGACTATAAAGGAGGAAAAAAATGCCTGTAGCTTGAAAAAATTATGAGCATAATATATTAAAATAAAAGCAAAGACCTTTAAAAATAATTCAACTTAAACACAAAGAGGAAGCAAGAACAGTTTGATAATTTGATGCTGATTGGAAAGGGGGGGAACACATGAAAAGCTCTGCTTTATCACTGCAGCTTACATTTCTGCGACAAATATTGCATGTCTGCTATAAATAAGTAAGAAAGTATTCGTTATAGCTGAATTATGAGAATGTACTAAAATTATGTAAGGCTTCCCTGAAACATTGATTTTCAACTGGTGGGATGCAACACATAATTGTGTCGCGATCTGATGTAAGGTTGGTAGCAGCAGAAACACGACAACTATCTTTCTGAAGAGACAGACAAAAAGGAAGGAAGGAGAAACACAGACAGAAGAGAACAAATATATGTGAATCTATTGAAGTTAATAAATAACTGGGGATGAACTGCTGAATGGGCAATTCCCATGGCTCTGAGATGAATACTTGGCAAATTATCTTTGAGAAACAGAAACTAACAGTTTTGAAGGCTGCATTTGGATATGCCAATATCCTAATGCAGATTCATTTGCTCCCCAGTCCTTATCCAATATGGCCATAAGGAACTGAACTTTCATTTTTAACTAACCAGGGTTTCACATGTAGAAATACGGGGGGTGGGGTGTTGTATTTAGTTTTTAAAAACTATAGGATAGTCAAATGAACCAACTTTAAGCCCTTGTTATGAAGCTGGCTTCTTCCAATAAACCATCATAAAGATTAACCACAGTTTATGACTCAAAATGCTAAGCTATGATTAATTAGAAATGGAAGCAACATTTAGTTTCTCCTTGCAGCTGTGCTGGAGGAAAGTAGAGACGGCAAACACAAACCCGAGGCTGTGCACGCAATGCTAAACCATAGTTGCATTTTTAACCATATTGTTGTGATTGAACAGTTGAATTGTTGTGCTTAACCTTGAGCCAGAGGCAGAGTGAGAAAGCCATGAGTTGTCAGATTCCCTCTTGGAATCCGATGCAGGCAGATTTCTTGCCTTTTGGAGAAGCAGGTGCCTGCCAAGGTATTCCGCAGCATGAGATCGGAGACACTCAACTTCTATTTCAAGGCAGTTGGTATTCTGAAACACGGGGAACCACTAACAGTGCTTCTCAGGAAGATCACTGACTGAGCTGTGATTTAAAGTGTCCTGGACCCAAATTGTTCGGGGCTTTGTATATTAACATGAGAATCTTGAACTTGGCCTGGTAGCATATGAGTAGTCAGCACAAGTGTTTTAGCAGAGTTGTCACATACTGTGAGCTATCTGGCTCCAGCAGCAATTTGGCCACTGCATCCTGCAGCAGATGGAGCTTCTGGACCAGACCCAAGGGAGAGAGCTACCTTGCGCTCCTTGGAGGAACGAAGGATAAAAATGTAATAAATAACAACTTCTCTCCTGGATAGGAGATGGATAATCCACTGGAGAGCTTGTTGCAATGAACATGAGATCTCCACCCTAGCTAAACTATTTCTCATTGGTCATGTTGGGGCATAATATGGTTCTGGATTGTTCAGAAAAGGAGTCAGTAATTTGTAGCTGCACTATGGTGTTTTTTAAAAAAAGAAAGAAAGGAGCCACCACAAACAAAATAGTAACAGGAACGGAAAGAAATTATTTGCATAAAGTAATTTGCATCCACTGCCAAGTGAATGGAACATTGTTAAGGAAATAACTGTGAAATGTTGACAGCATATCTTTAGAACGTATTTGTTTATGATACAGTCTGATGCTGTGCACACAATTAAATTCATAGAGAATAAGGCTACCAATGGCTACTAGTCTACCTCAAGGGCCATAGGCAACATTCCTAGGGGCACCAGTCACTGGGGGACAACAGCAGGAGAGGACCTCTTGTGCTCACTGCCTGCTTGTGGGCTTCCCATAGGCTCTGGAATGCTTTCTCTACGCAGCTGGAAACTATAAACCAAGCTGCTTATTTAGACATTTGGGCACTTGAGCCACTGTGTGAATATTGGGAGCATGCTGTTTCATTGTATTTTTTTTTGGTGTGCTGTGCTAATTTCAATTGAGATTTCAGCATTTAGTTGAATTTTATCATTCCCCTTCCAGAGCTATCTGGGTATAGGGCAGGATATAGATAGACCAAAATAAAATAAATGGGCATCTGGTTGGCCACTGTGGGAAACAAGTTGCTAGGCATGCTTTTGGACAGGATGCCTTCCGCTGTCTGATCCAGTCGTGCTCTTCATGTGCTCTTATGAATGCTCACTATCACTGTATGCATCATTACTTATTGCTAATCTTAAGAGAACAGAAGAATGGGAGTTAAGATATTGTGGTCAGATAGGCAAATCAATACAGGCAAGACAGGACAGGAGAGAAAAGCACAGATCACATCATCACTTATACAGAGAGTGGAGAGGTTAAGACTCACAAGACAGAGATAGCTGAGATATAAAAAAAGGGCACTCAGCACTGTCAGCCAACTAAAGATACAGACAGACTCTTCTAAAGGCTCCACATGATTATGAAGTTACAGTATGACCTACTTATATCAACCACAGATGCTATTTGAGCAGACACACAGTCCGTCAAAATATTGATTGAACATTGGCTGAAGCACATGAGGAGCTGTCTCCTAACGTTTGTGCCTATGGAAGAAGAGGGCTACTAAATCTTGTTTTAATAGTTCCTCAAATAAAGCATGCTCGCTCTGCAACACGGATGTCCCATATGTTAAGAACCTTTGTTTATAAACTGCAGTTTAGCAGCCTCAAGTGAGCTAAAAACTAGCAGTGTTTTGCTTATCTTTAAATGTTTTAATACATTTAAAATAGCACACACACACACACCTGGATATTAAACTTGAATATTAAACAGTGCAATCCTGTGCACATTTACTCAGAAGACAGGTTCACAATGTTTAATAGTGTTTACTCCCAGGTAAGTATGGGTAGGACTGCAGCCTAATTAATAGACAATAGTCAAAGGATGGTGGTGGCAGGAACACCTTAACCTATGTGTATTCATTAGAAAAGCGCTCTTCAATCTTGGATTCTCAGGTGTTGTTGGACTACAACTGCCATCACCTGTGACCACTGGCTAGGCTGGCTGGGGATAATAGGAGTTATAGTCCAACAACATTTGGGAACCAAAGTGTCACAGTGGCCGGAGTGGACTACTTCAGAGTAACGACGCTACGCAGCTCTGCATTTTATTCTTTTATTGGTGCTGCGTATTTACAGTGCTAAAGTCATTGCTATTTACACGGAGTGATGTGATCAGTCGGTTTCAGAACCTCCTAATGGCTTTTGGCGCGTCTTTCTCCAACACAAAAGCTTTGGCAGACCCATCCTCTTTCCCCTCCTCTTTCTGCGTAATTCCGGAGTTGGGGGATGGGTCTCCCCCCCTTATTCTCCCCTTCCTGTCCCACCTGGGACCCTGGCTCCTCTACCTTGCCTGAGCCTCGGCCCCGACTTCCTGCTTCCCCACTGGCATCGGAACTCTCTCTGCTTTCCCCTGTGCTCGGGGATGGGCTTGAACTCAGGAGGGGAGGGACTTCGCGATATCCCCTGTCCCTCACATCCACCCCCCTCCCAAGCTCTCCCTCACCCCTCCCCAGGTCCCCCCCAGGTGTCGGTGACGACTGGAAGCCTAAGAACTCAGTACCTTCCGAGCCCGTTGGTGTGAACACCTCCCCCCAGTCCTGCAAGCCCCCCCCTTCCGCCTGGGAGGATGGGAATCCCAAAAAGTCCGTGGCGTCAGAGCTGGTGGGGGTAAAAATGTTCTGCCAATCTGCTCCTTCCTCTGACTGGGTGGATCTCGGTGACACCCATACCTCATCCTCTGGTTCCTCAAACTCCGCTTCCCAGCGCCATGGTGAACTGCTCTCCCGTGCTTCCTCCCCCTCCCCCTCCCTTTCCATGTGCCAGGGTTTGGGTCTATGGGGAAAGAGGGCGTGAAATTCTTCTACCAGGAATTCCTCCTGTATCTGAGTGGCTGGGACCCATTCATTCTGGGACGGTGGAGCATCCTCCCATGCCATGAGGTACTCCAGTCCCCCCACCCCCCACCTTGAATCCAGGATGGCCGTGGCCTCATTGAGTTGCTCCCTGCCTTCCCTCTCCCCCCCTCCCTCAGGGGTTTGTTCGCTGTCTCGGAGCCTGCTGCTTTCCCTGTACGGCGACAGCAGCGATCTATGAAACACAGGGTGCACCCTCATGTCCTCTGGCAGTGCCAGCCTGTATGCCACCGGGTTGACCTGTTGCGTGACCGTGAAGGGGCCCAACCTTCTGGGCGCCAGCTTTTTGCATCGCCCTCTGATGGGAAGGCCCTCCGAGGACAACCAAACTTTGTCCCCCACCCTAATGACCTCCCCCGGTCGCCTGTGGCGATCTGCCCCCTTCTTGTACGCTTCCTTGGCTCTCTCCAAGTGTTCTCTGAGCTGCTGGTGCACCGTCTCCAGTTCCTCTGCCCAATCCTCAGCCTGTGGGCCCTCCTCCTCCTCCTCCCCCTCCCTCTCTGGGAAAGATCTGAGGTCACGCCCGTAATTGGCCTTAAAGGGCGACACCCCTGTGGAGACGTGCACCGCATTGTTGTAGGCAAATTCTGCCAGTGGCAGGCGATCCACCCAGTCCGTTTGCCGCTGGCTGACGTAGCATCTCAGGTACTGCTGCAGAATGGCGTTGACCCTCTCCGCCTGTCCATTGGTCTGCGGGTGTCTAGCCGTCGACAAGCTGACCTCCACCTGCAGGAGGTTCATGAGCCGCCGCCAGAACCTGGAAACAAATTGGCGGCCACGATCCGAAATAACCCTTAAAGGTAATCCATGCAGTCTGAATACGTGATCCACAAACAGTTTGGCTGTCCCTTCTGCAGAGACCGCCCTGGCACACGGTATAAAGTGGCACATTTTGGACATGAGGTCCACCACCACCAACACTGCGGTCTTGCCCCTGGACGACGGCAGGTCTGTGATGAAGTCCATGGACACTACTTCCCACGGCCTGTGCGGTGTGGCTAAGGGCTCCAGCAAACCTGCTGGTGGCGCTCTGACCACCTTTGCCCGCTGGCAGGTGTCACAGCCCCTTACATAATCCCTCACATCCTCCCGCACCCCTGGCCACCAGAAGTGTCTCATGACTAGGTGAGCGGTTTTGTCCCTCCCAAAATGACCCGCCGTTGGGTTGTCGTGCATCTGCTTGAGGACCGTACGTCTAAGCTGGGTGGTGGGCAGGTACAGTGCACCCTTGTAGAAAAGCAGCCCCCTGCGTTCTGCAAAGTCTTTTGCCTGCTCCCCCCCCCCCCTTCTCAGTTCTCTGAAGATGCGGTTGGCAAATTCATCCGCTGCCGTCAGTGCTGTGAGTTCCGCCTCGCTCACCACTGCTGCTCCGCAGGACCATGCTGACGGGGGGAAAATGTGCCTGGGTGCCGGTGGCGCCTCCTCCTCCATGTACTCTGGCTTGCGGGAGAGGGCATCCGCCCTGACATTCTGCTCTCCCGGGATGTAGTGTATGGAGAAGTTGAAGTTCGAGAAGAACTCTGCCCACCGTATCTGCCGCTGGTTGAGCACCCTGGCAGTTCTCCAGAACTCCAGGTTCTTGTGGTCTGTGCACACCTGGACGGGGTGCTTGGCGCCCACCAGGAAGTGTCTCCAGTGCTGGAACGCAGCGTGGATCGCAAGAAGTTCCCGATCAAACACCGTGTAGTTTCGCTCTGGCTGGGTCAACTTCCTGGAGAAGAAGGCAGAGGGTCTCCACTCTCTGTTGGCGTCCAGTTGCAACAAAATGGCGCCCACAGCTTTATCAGAAGCATCTGTCTCCACGCGTAGGGGCGCGTCCTGAACCACGTGGAACAGGTTCTGGTCTGAGGCGAACACCCTCTTGAGGCTTTCAAACGCTGCTTGCACCTCTGGTGTCCACCTGAACTTCTGCTTGCCTCTCAGGCAGTCAGTGATGGGAGCCGTAACGCGAGAGAAGTTCTTGATGAACTTCCTGTAGAAGTTGGCGAAGCCTAGTAGGCGTTGGGCATCTTTGCGCGTCCTGGGGCTGTGCCAGTCCAGGATGGCCTGCACCTTGTCCTTGTCCATCGCCAGCCCCTTGTCTGACAGCTTGTAGCCCAGGAAGTCCACCTCCTTGGTGTGAAACTTGCACTTCTCCAGCTTCACATACAGGTGGTTCTCCTTCAGGCGCTGCAACACCTCCCTGACATCTTTCACATGCTGCACTGGGTCATCGGAATAGATAAGGATGTCATCCAGGAAGACCAAGCATTTCCTGAAGAGGAGGGACCCCAGGACGTGGTGCATGAAGGCCTGGAAGCATGCTGAGCCCCCTTGCAACCCGAAGGGCATCACCAGATATTCAAAAGAGCCCAGAGGCGTGAACATCGTGGTTTTCCATTCATCGCCTTCCCGGATCCTGATCAAGTTGTACGCCCCCCTCAGGTCTAGCTTGGTGAAAATCTTGCCCCTGCGTGCCGCTGTCAGGAGATCATCCACTCTGGGCATGGGGAAAGCCACTGGCTCTGTTACTGAATTCAGCCGTCTAAAATCCACCACAAGACGGCGCTGTTGCGTGTCTTTCTTGTCCACCCAGAAGACTGGGCTGCCCCCTGCTGCCTTGCTTTCTCTGATGAACCCCCGCTTGAGGTTCTTGTCGATGAAAGCGCGCAGATCCTCCAGTTCCTGGTCTGACATGGCGTACAGCTTGGCTGGGGGTATAGTTGCCCCTGGCACCAGGTTGATCTGGCAGTCAAAAGGCCTGTGCGGGGGTAGGCGGTCGGACTCCGCTTCGCTGAAGACCTCCTGCAGGTCCCAGTACGGCTTGGGTATCGCCTCACCCCCTTTGATGTGCATGGTGGCCACCGTGGCTATCGGAGGCCCCTCCCCTGGTTGGTGCTGCATGCAATGTTCCAGGCAAAAGTCCGATCCAAAAGTGATGCATCTCTGGTGCCAACTGATGGAGGGGTCGTGGCGCGCCAGCCAGCTCATGCCCAAGACGATGGGGGGGTCTGAGATGGTTGTGACGTTGAATGCCAGTGTCTCTGAGTGCCTTCCCACCGTCATTCTCATGGGGGGGGTTTGATGAGTGATGGCCCCTCCCAGCAGCTCTCTGCCGTCAATGGTTGCCACGTGCAGGGGAAAATCCAGCTGCAGAAGCTGGATCTGGTGCTCTTCTGCAAAGTTTCTCGAGAAGAAGTTGGCTGAGGCACCACTGTCAATTAGGGCGAGGACCGTCAGGGGATAGCCATTTGGGAGCGTGAGCGTCACTTCTAGAACCACTCCTGCTCTGGGAGGGGTGGGCTGGCTCTGCTCCTCTCTGTGCGGGTGGGTGGGCTGGGGCTGTTGTCTGCTGACTGTGCCTGGCTGCTGCCCCTTGTCTCCTGCAGCCAGGCTTTCCCGTTCCCCTGCTGTGGTGCTGCGTCAGTGGGGGAGGGCACAGCCGTTCCCGCCTTTCCTTGCCACTCCCTGCGATGTGGGCAGTCTCTGACGAGATGCTGGGGGGAGTTGCAGAGAAAGCAATTCCCACCCCTTCCCTCCTTGCGTCTTGGCGCTGCTGGGGTTTGAAAAGCCCGCGCGCGCGCGCGCGCTATCAATCTGCATGGGTTCCTGGTCCTGACTGGCCCCAGGCGTGGCTTGAAAGGGTTGTGGGGGGAGTGGCTTCTCCTGCGACCGTGGGAACCAAGCCCGCTTTGCGCGCGTTGCTTGCTTGTCGCTCCACCGGGATTCCTGTCTCACCCCCACCGCCAGAGCCGCTTTGCTCAGCTGATCCATATTACTGGGCTTTGGACCTCTCGAGAGCTCATCCTTCACCTCCTCATGCAACCCCAAGTAGAACGCCGCTTGCATTGGGGGTGACTCTAGTTCCCACCCCAATCTGTGCACCAGCATGGTGAATTTCGCCCAATACGCGCGAACTGTCATATTTCCTTGGCGTAAATTATGAAGTTCCTCCTTAGTCTGGTCCATATGACTATCGGACGAATACATCGTTTTCAAACCTTCTAGAAATAGTTTGACATTCTTCATGCAAGGATTCTTTGTTGCGATTAACGGTCTTAGCCACTCCCTGGCTGCCCCGGTAAGGTGCTCCACAATAAACGCTACCCTGTGCTCATCATCAGGGAACTCAGCGTGGTGCAGCTCAAGAGCATACACAATCTCAGTCTCAAAGCCCTGATATTCCCTCGGGTCTCCATTGAACTTGCTTACTAGCGTCCCGGCTCTCCTTCCTGGCAGCACTTGGACTTGGGGTGCCCCTCCCGCCTTGTTTTTCTCTGCATCCAGCTTGTTTTGGAGGTCTACCGCCACCGCCCTTAATTCCTGCTCTCTTTCCTGTAGCGCTCTCACCTGTTCCGCAAGTTGTAGCCGGTCGTCCTGGACCTTCTTAGTCTCTTCTTTAGCTGCCTTCAATTCCCCCTGCGCCTGCAGCGACAGCTGCTGCAGTTCTTGCTGGGCTTGCTCCGCGATCTGCCGCCATCTCTCCGCCTCTGACACGCTCATCCCGGCAACTCCAAAGTAGCCCAAAAAGGATTAGGAGGTTGCTGTCACAGTGGCCGGAGTGGACTACTTCAGAGTAACGACGCTACGCAGCTCTGCATTTTATTCTTTTATTGGTGCTGCATATTTACAGTGCTAAAGTCATTGCTATTTACACGGAGTGATGTGATCAGTCGGTTTCAGAACCTCCTAATGGCTTTTGGCGCGTCTTTCTCCAACACAAAAGCTTTGGCAGACCCATCCTCTTTCCCCTCCTCTTTCTGCGTAATTCCGGAGTTGGGGGGATGGGTCTCCCCCCCTTATTCTCCCCTTCCTGTCCCACCTGGGACCCTGGCTCCTCTACCTTGCCTGAGCCTCGGCCCCGACTTCCTGCTTCCCCACTGGCATCGGAACTCTCTCTGCTTTCCCCTGTGCTCGGGGATGGGCTTGAACTCAGGAGGGGAGGGACTTCGCGATATCCCCTGTCCCTCACACAAAGGTTGAAGAACATCACATTAAAATGCCTGAACAGGGACCTAGCATCATGCATGCTGTACCTTCCTTCTTACCTCTCGCCACCTATTTTGTAAATATTTTGTATATTTCATATACGTATCGTAACTCTCAATACTAATTTCCTCAGTTTGCCTACAGCAGTGGAGGCCACTACACTGGAATGTACTCAGTTTACTTTTTAATTTTGTATGCCTTCTTAAGAATGGTTGCCGTCCAATCATTAAGGGCAAAACAAATATTTAAGAAACGTATCATCTTCAAACAAACAGTGGGACAGGTATTCAGGAGAATGACACAAAATCCTTTTTTGTTTTCCTGCTTAAAGGAGGAACCTTTCTCTGTCCCTTCCTGTTATCACATATCTCCTTCGGCTTTAAACGAAGCAGTCTTAATCATCTGTTTGTAGCAGCTAACCTGTGACTGCTGAGGACAGTGTTATGATGCCCTAGACATGGGGTGGTTTGTTAAGAACAACACCATGAGAGTGTTGCTGCTACTCCCATGCTTAAGCATGCCCCATTCTAAACCCTGTGCCATCTTCATATTTGGCTATTAGGGCTTTCTTCACAGATGATAGCAACCAACTACAGACTGAATACTAATGTAGCATTATACTGGATCATCCAGGGCTAGTAGAGCTGTATCATTCTCATTCTTAAGAACTTCATTCCTCTTCCCTAGGGTGAAACTGAGAACCACCAATAGAAAACAGTGGAAAAATCCAAGACTATATAGCAGTGCACGCACATGTGCACACAGCCAAGCAGCAACAAAGACAGGAGCTCAGGCCTTTGGCATTCAGTGGGAACCTGGAAGTTCTGTCTCCAGACTGGAGTGTGAGTTGCTATAGACTTACCAGTAATTGTTCTCTATAGGTTTAATTGTTATATTTATTCTTTAAGACCTGGAACCCCACAGGGTCATGTCAAACCATTGCTAAAAATGCCTTCTTTTTTAATATACTTCTGAGTACCAAGGAAACCACCTGCCTACTTCCATTTTGGGACAGTCCAGTTTCACTTCTAAACTAATGGCATCCAACTAGCTGAATTTGCTATTTAGAGGGAATGATTGCAGTAGTTTATACAGCAACCATTATCGGGGCCAGCCCACCCATGAGATGAGGTGAGGTAACTGCCTCATGTGGCAAGACTGACGGGAGCAGCAGATTCCCAATGTATATATTTGTTCCCCCCTTGTTCCTGATGTAGATCTTCACTCACCCCACCCTGGTGGGTAGGGGGGCACCATTTTGTGGATGATCTCAAGTGCCAAATGTATTGGGCTGGCTCTTATCATTATACAGCTACGATCCAAATAACCCTTTTAACTTGAAAGGATTTGCTTTCTAAGGGAAAAATCACATTTCCATTAAAAAAAAATTGGATTCAGAAATCTGAGCATTGAAAAAGCCAGTTTCTCCACAATTGAGTTTCTTATTGGGGATTCAGGAAAAACACCTGTTCTGGAGATGCCCTTAGCCATGCCAAGTCATGCTCACCTCCATCTTTATTCTAAATTCACACTATTTGTTTGCATCAGTCTGTTTCAAGAAACAATGGAGTGTGTCTCTGGGGGTGAAGTCAAACTACTGCATTAGCAGCACTGAAGTGACCTCCCCAGGGCACAAGCCTGGGCAGTGTGTATGGAGGTCCTGGGCTGCCCAGATGGCAAGAGCACCCCTCTCTTGGCCTCGCTGATGTGGTCCAAATGGAAGGAAAGCAGTATGTTTGGCACCAGCTGGCTACAGCAGTTGATGGAAGGAGACATACAAGGTGCCTTCCAGCCACCATTTACCACAATAATAATCCTCTAAATCCTATATGGGTGGATATTTTATTTGTTTGTTTCAGATAACTGACACTCCTCCCTTCCACTTAAAACACAGCCCAATGTGACTTACAAAAGTGTTAAAAACAAGAAGCACAAAACACACAAAAATATAAAAGGAACAAAATAAATAAAACAATAAAAACCAAAATAAGGTAATGCTGCAGAGTTAAAGTCGCTGAAAATATTACAAAGTGATTGTTAGATCAATGAACCAAGAAGAACACATACACCAGCTTCAGTCGTTTCTGGTTTAGTATTCATGTGTTAATTAATTATAGATTTAAAAAAATTACACAAGCACTCCAAAAAGAGCCACCCTTGTGATGAAATAGCACTCGTGTGAGGGACGGTTTCAAATACAAAGACTTGCACTTCTTCATGCCTACTCCTCCTTGTATTTAACAATCATTTAGTGCCAAAGTGAACCAGGTGCTTCTTGAGAGAAACGCTCCATATTCAACACTACTGACTTGATGTTTTAGTGCACAACTGGAAGTGCAGGAAATGAACAAAGCCAGTTACTTTTTCCCTATGTCAAAGAAGCATGAATCTTGCCCTCCAGATTGCGCACAAATGACACTGGTCTTGTAGTCCTCTTTCCAACGCACTGTGGACAATTAGGGAGGGGGAAATAGAGGGCCACTGTAGTTAGCATTTAATTATATCTCACCACTCTGGGAATCAGAGATGTAATATAAAAATACTATTTTCATTAAAGCATTATCAAGTAATTTGCCTCTTGGCATGTACAGACTGTAGTGGTTGGAAGTGTACTGAATACAGTCTCTCCAAAACTACCGTACCAGCCAGAGGTAGAAAGCCCTGTTAACTAAGTTTGTTCATGTTGCCTGTGGTTGTAACCCTGTGACCTCAGGGTGATGGGTGACATATAAATCTAAATGCTCAATAATTTTCGGGAAACTTTTCAGGTGATAACAATATGATTAGGTTTCCGTAAGCAAATTCCATCCGTTTACTTGAGACCCTGTTTCATGGTAAACATGTTTACTGCTAATGAAGTTCACTAGATAAGAGATATAAGAGAGCAGATAGTTGTCAGGACCTGTGGGAAAGCAAGGCAGCAATCGCCTAGTCCTGAATACTATTACCTAGTCCTGACCAGTGAAGGAACTGAAAGGAGGTGATCCGCAATTGCAGAAAACCTCAGATCAGCTGATACTTTCTGGACCTGGGAAAGACTTTTGGGATGTGTTTACTTGCTGTTCTGAGCAACTTTAAGACTCTGCTCTTACTGGCTATGTACATCTTGCCCTAACCTCAACAACTACTAAGTCTGACAGTGCACCCCTTCGGTGCTTTCTGAAACATTAGCAGTCCATCAAACAGGCAAAGTAAATGGCATTTTTTATTTTTTAAAAAATCAACCAGCTCTTTCTTCTACACCACCATGACTGAAGCTTTCTTTAAAAATCAAGCAGTGTAACACAAAGTGAACATGCTCTTGAGGAACCCTGCAATAGCCATCCAAACTGTTTCTTACCCTTGACATGCTAAAATTGAGAACATTACAATCCTTACAGGGCCAAGGTGTCTGCATGTCCCAAAATAGCATTTCAGAAATCTTCCAACTAATTTGTTTCAAGTGAGGTGAAAATTTGGCGGTTATTTATAGTACATACATATAGAAGTATAGCACCACTAAGGCCCACTAGGATATCCAAGGGGGAAATGGTACAGAATAGGCCCTTCAATTGATCTTTATATAGTTGGTCTCCAGAATGTAATGTTCACAAATAATTCACATGTCTGAGTGACATGGAACCATTTAGATGACTAGAGTCGGTCAGGGGTTTTGTGTACAATGTGGCATTTCCTTTAGACAAAATGTGAGCAAATATACAAAGAAATGTTATGGCCTTTAACAGACCTTTTGATCTGTAAACTCTTATACCGTATATATTCACTTGCCTTTAAAAATTTCTAAAAATAAAATGAACATGAAAACCAGTTAAAACAACACAACAGAAATTCATGAAATTCAGCAGTATATCAATACAGCACAATATTTGAACTATAATTCTCACAACACCCCTATTCCTGCAGGCTTTGGTTCGGAATGGAGCAGTGGCTAAAGTGCTGGGTTTACATGTGGGGAACCCTGATTGGTCTAGAGGTTCATTGTAGAGCAAGTAGCTCTCTTTTAGCACATGAATGGTTATTGTAAGAGTAAGGTACCTGTCCCTGAGTTCATTGAAACAAATGCAACAATAAACATTGAAGTGGAGTTTCAAGACATTTTCTAGGCTTTCGAGTGTATCCTACAACAATTTCTTGTCCCTCTCCTCCCCAAAGTTTCTCTGGAAGCTTGGTGAACTTCATTTCCTAATCCTAGAATATCACAAATATAAGACTGACACATATTTGCAATGCTACAATAGAGTAGAATATAATAGTATTTAAGAAGTCCAAGTCGCTCACTTGTGTCAAAATGGTTCTTGTACAAATAAATGTGTCAAAATGGTTCTTGTACAAATGACTATTGATATTATTTTGACACAGCAAATGTTGCCATCCTGCAAATTGATGCCACAATCTTGTTTATGGGCCTAGAGCTACTTCCAGTTCCAAGAATACACCACCATGGAGACATTGCTTTCACATAAGAAGCGTGCAGTTAGGCAAATTTAAAGATTTAAAGATGACTGCCGGTACTCGAGACACTGAAAGGAAACTCAAATGGTACCTTATTTTAAATGGGATGTGTTTTGTGGTCTTGCATGCCCATGCACAAAGTAATTTTGGTCCCACTAGAAAAGCACATCTATTTGAATTGTGGATTTCAATGAATCCACTATTTGACCCTCTCTTTCAAAAGAGGGAGGCAAAATAAATTCAGAGAGATCTAGTTCAGATTAATATGGTATTTAGCCAAGTTGTTCAATGCTTCTGGAGAGCCAGTGTGCTGAACTCAATTGTATGTCAAGATGTAGGTCAGAGAAACCTGGTTAGCTTCAAATCTCATTGGCTAACTGTGATCCAATCATATTCTCTCACACTACCCAACCTACAGGGTTGTTGTATGAGAATAAAACAGGAAAACGCAAACCATTTATACCAATCTGAGTTCCTTGGAAGGATGATGGGATAAAAATGTAATAAATATTTTTACCCAGAGAGGATGGTGCATATAGGTGTGCATGAGCCCAATGCTCTACATATCAAGTTCAGAAACTTAATGCCTAACCCGCCTCCTCCTCATCTCTAAAACAAGGTAAGGAATAAGGAGAAGTTAAAAACTATTAGGCACGGATCTGGTCATTACTCTAGTGAGGTGTATTAATCTATTCCTGTCCCGGTATATATGACAAGGTTTTAGGCCCTTATTACAGACAATTTCAGTCATTACTGGATTAAGAAAACATCAAAGAGAAGGCAACTGGTGCTTGGAGGTAATATTCAAATTCTATTGTGTGAACTAGAAAGTCCCTCTCCTTACCTGGCCTTACCTGGCAACACCTCCCCAGGCAGGATTGGATACTAGGCTGGGGTAGGCGGAGACCCCTGGCATCCTACCCGGGAAGGTGGTGGCAGCTGTACGCAACCACGCAAAGGTCGCCCCACATTTGATGTGTGGAGCGGTCATTGCTTGTTTAAAACAACATTTTAAGGTTAAGAGTAAAAATAGGGTATAATTTAATTGGGGGTGTATTTGAAAATGTTAAACTGTAATTTTAAAGTCTTCTTAGCCACTCTCAAGAACGGCACTATTCTAGGATTATGAATAATCTGACATCATTATCTTTAAAAGAAGACACTAATGTTGAAAACTGGATTATTATAGATGTTATTAGTACACAGTGTGAAAGTATCTATTCATTGCAAGTCAAATGTGCAAACTACAATAAATGTTAAGCTGTCAGCTCTGTTTACAGTAGGCAGCTCAGTTCTTAAAGAAACTGGATAAGTTCTCAAGGAAAGTATTTTTTGCATAGGGTCGAGCATCTGAGTGTCTGCTATTCAGAAATAGTTATGTATCTTTTGGTGAACAAATCTTTATGTGCCCCCTGAATGCAAAAACACTGAGCATGCAAAAAAAATCATAAATATTTCATTTTATAACATCTGGAAGTACAGGTTTTGAATCTGGAGCAACTTTTCTTCTAAATGAGGGATGTGCAAATAAAAAGGGAGGAATCCAAGACTGCACTCTTCTGACTATCAGCAGAAGTATTTAGCTTGCCAGACGAAATGATCCCCACTCTCCTCTCCTGCATGCTGTTCTGCGGGTTCTCCAACCCCACCCCAGTTCTTTGCTTCATTTGTGCCCACTAACCTTTACCAGCTGATAATCAGTGGTGGGACCTCCTGGGCCCTACTTCCACTGTTATTTCCCCTTTTCTTCTATATTTAGAGGCCACAGAGTTGTAGAATGTGCCAAGATCTGTGTATGTCTCAAGGGCAAAGAGGAGAATCTGTTCAATCAAAGTTTCATTTAGATGAGAAATCCTCATGTGTGAGATATAGGCATGAAAATAAAATTTGTTGGTATCTGTGTAACTTGCTTTCTTATGAACACTGTACTCCAGAAAGCCAGAGGACAGAATTTCTAGGAAACAATAACACATGGCACCTGCTAGGTATTAAGATGCAAGAATCAATTTTGAAAGTCTTATGTCCAATTCCATAAGTTGGAAGGATGGCCACCTGTATTCTAAGCCTCTTGTACTTGTGGAAGTTCCCTATGTGTTTTAGAACCCTGGAAAATTAGAGTTCTAAAATGTGTGGAAAGGCTCCAATGATCAAGGAAGCGTCCCAATTCAGACCTTTGTCCTCTAATTCACAGAGAACAAGAACAGTGAGTTCACTTAAGCCTGAAGAGGGTATAAGACTTCAAAAAATCTTCAGAACCCTGAACTTAGGGATGATGGAAGAGAATGGTTATTTATCTGTGCATGTCTAAGAAGGAAAAAACCCTAATTTGGAAACTGCTTGAATCCTGTTGGACTTGAATAAAAGTCATGGAGCTCTATAACCCCCAGGAAATAGAAACTATCTACCTTCTAATGGAAATATGGAGACTGTATCCTTTGGGAGAAGAAGAATAAGGTATTTGGAGGCAGGGCAGCAAGCAGCAGTTATATGGGCTTAGCAACAACTCCAAAAAATAGCTTAGGAATACACTACAAGTGCATTGCAGACATGGCCAATAAAGTGAATTCTCCAAAAGCAATGGAGGTTCCCCAGTTGCTTACACTAATCAGGTCTAGGCAACCTATGAGTCATCAAATCAAGTTCAGCCCATCAGCCATTTATTTTTAATCCCAGGCAGGCAACAAAGCAGGAAGTTCACTCAGCCCCAATCCAGCTACTATTTATAGTTGGTCAACTATGAGACACAGGAGAAGCAACAGGTTGTACAGGTCTGAATTTCCTTTAGACACCTTTGTAATAGGATGGCCTTGAAATTCATTCAGTCTTAGCTTTTGTGCATCCGTCAGCAGCCATTACTGCGTTAATGATAGAACCACTGCTTCACATAGTACGGTACTAAAATAATTCACTCCTCGGAAACAAATAAAAAAAGGGTGTTGGGATTCATGGGTCGTTAATTCTATTTCTACTTTTCTATTCTATTCTGATGGACAGCAATTACTTTGTAGTGGGGTGAACGGTGGTTACTTACATTAACTTCTGTTATAGCAATATCAACGACGCTACCAACAACAATTAAGGCATCAAAAGTGTTCCATGCATCAGTGAAATAGTGCTGTTAGGACAAGCATTCAGTAGCACGAGAAAACAGAAACAGAAAAGAAAGAGAAGAAAAAGGACAGTGTTATAACACAGAAACACAATCTGAGCTTCCGCAATGCACCAGTACTGCTTTTTTCACCTCAAGTCTGAGAAAATGGGAAGCCAACAGCAGCTAGTTGTTTTCCTAAATTGCCATAGCTGAACTATGAATGGCTTGCATTCAGTTTAGAAATATATCCAAATTCTGTGACTTGTCCAGATAATAGAAATAAGTAGGGAAACAGAACAGAAAGAAGTGGGACTGAAAGGGTTTGGCTGGGATATACTCACATCGGCTTCACTGAGAACGATGTCTACTATGCTGCCAATAACGACGAGGGAGTCAAACGAGTTCCAGGCATCACTAAAATAGCCCTGAACAGAGCAGGCAGGGTGCAAACGTTTGTGATTACACATGAAATGTCAAAATAGTTGCATACTTCTGTTTAGTTTTTTCATAAACAGAAATTACTTCAAACAAAAAATCCATGGTGTCAAACAATATTGTCTACTGAAGGAAAGGCTGATATGTGACATGATTTGATCCCCAGGAATCTGAAGCAAAGATGTGAGCAGTGTAAGCAGGTTTCTACAGGACAGGGTTGAGAATTGGATCCTGTTGGTGGGTCTGATTAGGCCTACACGCCAGATGTTCCATACCCCCGACCTCAGAGGAGTCCACTTTCCAATCCATTTAGGCTGGAAACTATACTACAACTTAGGGTGGCTATTCTGTTCTCCTAAACTACTGGGGCTGGGGATAGGCAGATCAATTTATTCCCACTCTGTGACAATTTCACACTGGCTTATTCATAAGTCCATTCCATCTGCCTTCTGCATTACTCTGTGATTATTTTTTAATGAAATATTTAAATGCATTTACACTTCTAAGTGTATTTTAGGCCAAAATACATGTTTTAAGGGGGGAAATGGTATATATTTTTTGAACCAAGCAGTAGATTACAAAATTTGTATAAGTGCACAATCCCAGGGGCTCATTAGATTTTGATCCACACATTAGGTCCAGAGTGTGCATATCATGTCAGTTTGCACTGCACTGGAAATCACAGAAATCAAATTCCTATAGCATGCCTATTTGGGGAAGAAGTTGACCCTTGGGATCCATTGGTTGCAAATTGCCTCCCCCAGGTTTCTTGTACAGGATGTCCTTCAATACTCTGGTGCACCACCACTATTGTTTATGAAAAAAATACTGCCTGTAGGGATGAGCTGTGAAAAAGCTTAAATCACAGCACTCTGAAGATTCAGGGGAGAAGGGGATGTAAATGTGTGCTTCTACGAGTTGAGAAAGCTAACATCGTGCTGAAAATCAAAAGATCAACAGAGTAGCATTGAAACATATGTGTGGGATAAAGTAGGGTAGCCAACCCAAAATTGCACCACTCATATGCAGACGGTTTTGATAGCTGTATGATTAAGATTCCTCAAGAAGCGCTTGAAAATGAACCAAGTCAATTTGAAATGGAAAAAAGATGGTGCCCAGAACAGAAACACTGTGACATAATGGTGAAAGGCAAGACAGACAACATAAAGCTAATGGGCAGCATTTAAGCGCCTTGCTAGTTTTAAGCTTCTTGTGTGTGCTTATTGGGAAATATTTTTAAAACAGCTTTGAAACAGTCCTGCTCTGTACTATTAGTGTATCTTATAATCTCAAATTTGGGAAGGAAAATAAAAACAAACAAACCAGCATAAATAGCACTTCCATACTTTTATTACATGGGTTATTCCAAACCACCAGATATTTCTGAAGACTCATTTGGTTCAATGAAATCTCTAAAGGGTATGGAGTTTAATTATCAGGTTCTTTCCTGATAATCCCATGATTATCCCATGAAGAGAGGGCCTATGAAATACAGTCTTCATTTTTCTTTGTAATTTCACATTCTGTTCTTACACTATTAGCATAAAAAAGAATTTCAAGCAATATAAAGCATTGTAAGCCATGTTTCTATTAGAATCATAGCTTTGGCACTCATTGGTTTGGGTCCGTTCACCTATGTGACAGCTGTCAAGTATTTGGAGAATAACCATGGACAGGAATCAGACACCCCTGAAGAAATGCTGGTGGGCTGAAGCCCTTCCCCTCAAGCAGAGCTACTGAGCAGGATGGAATTAGAAGACCCTATATCACCGTGGTGTGAGAGTCTTATGCGAACATTTCTACTTGGAAGGAATGAGTCCAATGGAGATACTATGGGACCTGCAGGAATATTGGAACAACATGTCACATACCAATCTCTTAAGGCAAACCTTTCCTGTCAGCATGCACAGATATTGTTCCCAGCAATGTGCAAAGCCAAAGCAAGCAAGCAAACATAAATAATAAATAAATAAATAACACTAAGTAATAGAAATAAAGATGACTCTGGAAAAGGGAGAATGCAATATATGGACAAGTCACAGCAAGTATACTTGCATCACACATCTCACAGCTTTCATCACTGCAAAAACCCAATGTACATCTACTTACTAGGTATCTTTTCTTTTTTGGCACACAAATCTAATTCAAAATGGCAAAAGGAAACAATTCCATACCTAATTAGGCAACAGTTGTCTTTCATGAAATTATACATCTAACATTAGTTTCAGCTGGCATTGAAAACACCTTTATTTGCAAATTTCTCATCAGCAAATCAGGATGGTCAAGCACTACGCATGGTATGGACATTCTGTAATCGGATCCACCTGATCAGGACCAGCCCAAGAGGTGAAGGACAAGATGGCATCCTCCCTCCCATTTCACATACGAAAGCCAACCAAACGGACAGTTTAATCTTACTTCAACGCTGTCAGCAGCAGAACATTCTCCACTGCACCTGAGGAGAGCAGGCTAGCTTAAGGAAAGCCGAACAGGTTTCATGGCTTTGCCCTTCAACAGGTCCTCACCCATCTTTGCCCCTTGCCTTTGATGCCTGAAGTGACCACCTCTTCTAACGGTAGGACTAGCCTTTGCTCCTGATGCTGTTTAATTTCTCCAAAACCAGGCATGCCCCCTTCAATTTAGTTTAGGGCTACAGTGAGGGGTACTGTCCCTCTGCCTTTGCACTAGTGCCTTCACCTAAACTACCCCTTCCAAAGCTGGTATCAGCTGCAGAGGGGAAAACTTAACAGGCTTAAGAGCTTAATCAACACAGTTCTCCTCCACAGCTAAGAGCGCCATGGAGGAAAGGGGACACATGGCTAGTAATCAACGTGGAGAGGAACCCCGCCCCAATCCAAATTACCCCTTCCCCCAGTTGCTTTTAATAAAATAAGAGGATGGTCCAACAATGGAACTTCCACGAACATGTAGTAGTTTGACTCTCCTTTCTGCAGGGAGAAGAGTATTGATGCAGCGTGCTATTATTCTCCAAAAAAAAGAGGAAGATGCTTTTTATTTATTTTTTGCCTTCAAACAAGAACAGCATTTTAAGTCAGGGTGGGGAGGCCAAGGCTGAAAGGCCAATCCTTCCACCTGCCATGTGGGGTTATTTTCAGGAGCTTCACAGCTGGGGAAGGAAGGCTTAGCCTTCCCCATGCACTGTGATTCTCTACGGAATATGCCCTACACACTGCAAGTAGACTTGTGTGTGGTGGGAAATTCCTATAAGAACTAACAGAAGGTATTTTCAAGTCTAAATGTGTATGGGTGGGAGGTGGGAGTGAGAGGCTGGATGTGTGCATGACAAAACAGGTGTGTGTGTGTGTGTGAGAGAGAGAGAGAGAGAGAGAGAGAGAGTCAGTGAGAGGATGGATGGATGTGTGTTGTGTGCAAGTGTGGTTGGCGTATGTGGGGTGGCCACACCCACTTTGGTCTTGGCCACGACCAGTTCTGGAATGCGGCCCTCAGGCTGCCAAAGCTTGCTGCAAGCCCACAGGCCATAGCTGCCAAGACTCCCGTATTCCCCAGGAAACCCCCGTTTTTCCAGCTGTTTCCCGCTGGCAGCCTGGATTTTAAAAAACCCTGTAAATCCCCCGGATTCTTACCGGCCCAGGGAGGCTCCTTCTGCGCATGTCTGGAGTCTCTGGACATGCGCAGAAGCGATTTCTGGCGCTGTGGCCATTTTGGAAATGGGCAGAGCATGCGTAGAAGCAACTTCTGGTGCTGCTCTGCCCAGTTTCAAAATGGCTGCAGCGTGACTTCCGGTGCCGATCCCGGATTTTTCAATCTGGGAGTTGGCACCTATGCCACAGGCACAAGAAAGTGGTTGAAATTATACATAAGAAATATATACAGTGGTACCTCTGGTTAAGAACTTAAGTCGTTCTGGAGGTCCGTTCTTAACCTGAAACTGTTCTTAACCTGAAGCACCATTTTAGCTAATGGGGCCTCCTGCTGCCGCTGCGCCGCCGGAGCACAATTTCTTTTCTCATCCTGAAACAAAGTTCTTAACCTGAGGTACTATTTCTGGGTTAGCGGAGTCTGTAACCTGAAGTGTTTGTAACCTGAAGCATTTGTAACCCGAGGTATCACTGTATATCTAAATTATAGAATGAACTAATTTTGAATTTTTTAAAAAAGTTTTGGTTTCAAATTCAGGTTTATATGAAGTGCTCATCATTGTTCAAACCTGCTGGCGTCTTTGAAAATGTTTACAAACAGCCGTCAAAATAACAAATTACGTAGTAAAGCCCATTTGTAAATACTTGTGTGTTCAAACAGCTCTAATTCTGACCATTTATGTGACAGTGGTTTGTGATACTATTCTACTAAAGTGTACTCTCTGATCCATAGTATTTATTAAACCTTAGTATTGTTTCCAAAAGTTCATGATTAATTGTTGTGTTGTGTGTGTACAATTTAAGGTGGTGGGAGAATACTTATTAGCTCTAGAAGATAATGATTTAGAAAGAGGAGATTTAACAACAATATACTCCTGACCTCATCTATTACTCAGCAACCATTTAAAAAACATTTCTACGTCTCATTTCCTGCAGTTGCATGCAGAGCATTATCAGATGGAATAGTTCTGTGAAGATTTCTCTGATACTTTACCACGAAATCTTGTTTGCTATTTGTCTCTTTAATCAGAAAAAAACATGTGGTTTTAAGAGAACTGATCCAAAGGCATAACTAATCCCAACTAAGCAATGTAAATTCTCTTACCTTGGGCTTAAATGCAATGAGTTTCAGAAACATTTCAACAGTAAACACTGCAGTAAAAACCATATTTAGAATATCCATTGCATCATTAAAAGGTTTAGACTGCCCATAGTGCTGCAAATGAAACAGATGAGATTATTCAGAATATTTGTAGGCAGTAAATAAAACAAAAAAAAACAACCTTAGTTCTTTTCATAATCTTGAATCAATGAATGTTCTTGTGCCTTTAACACCTGCACAAGGCTTCCTCCTTAAATTATACAAGCAATTAGAATTCTGAATTATAATTAAGTCTACTGCAAAATGACTTAACATTACGGTAGTTTACATTACAGTTTCCATGTGTATTCTGTGCCTGTGAGTAATTGGCAGTTTGTTCAATTCCTACCTGCATAGCCAAGCATAGTGTGTTCAGCATGATGAGGACAAACATGATGTATTCAAAGACAGTAGAGTTCACCATATACCAGAATTTGTATTGGTATGGGTTTTTTGGAATGTATCTACGCAAAGGTCGAGCTTTCAAAGCATATTCCACACACTGACGCTATAAAAGGCAGAAATTTCAAACACAGCAGTGAGGGTCACAATTTAACTGGAAATAACATCAAAACAGCTTCACATCAGAGAAGTAACCTAAGATACCTCCATTATATGCAGGCTACCTCACATGTGGAGGGGTTTCTTATTTCTGAAATAATTTATTTATGAAAGAAAGACATGAATGTGTAGTATGGCCATGTTACAGGTAGGTAGCCGTGTTGGTCTGAGTCGAAGCAAAATAAAAAAATTCCTTCAGTAGCACCTAAAAGACCAACTAAGTTTATATTTTGGTATGAGCTTTCGTGTGCATGCACACTTCTTCAGATACATGGTTAGTATGGCCATGGTTATCTTTTCAGTTGCCTAAGTCTGCATGCTTCACTCTACCAGTACCCAATGATTATTCATGAGGAAATTTATTCATTAATAGAAATAAATAAAATGGAAGAGCATCTTCTTCTGAAACAACAGACACTAGACATCGGTTTCCATGTTAACAACATTTTAAAAGTGTATTCTTTATTACCTGATTTTTGTCCAGTTCACAGTTCTTGTATTCTTGTTCTCCCTGTTCTTGAAATGTAACGATGACAAAACCAACAAATATGTTCATCATGAAGAAAGCAATAATGATGATGTAGATAATAAAGAAAATAGAGATCTCCACTCTGTAATTGTAGACTGGACCTATGTTCTCTCCATTTGAGTCTATAGCTTTATATAGAAGCCTGCATATTATTTAAAAAAATAGAAAAAATATGTTTTAAAGAAGACTGAAAGTGTTAATTCTACAGGTGAAACTCAGAAAATTAGAATATCGTCGAAAAGTGCATTTATTTCAGTAATGCAACTTTTTATTTTTTATTTTTCATTTAATTTTTACAAATGCTTTCTTTTGGAAATTCCACAGTAATAAAACAAATAGTTACAATAATACAAAAATAAACATCGCTATTACATTTCATTAATTGCATTCCATTTATAATTGACCCGCCTAATGACAAATAATTACAATTACAACAAATAAAGGCTTGACATATCTTGCTTTGCGTGTCATGCATCTATCTCATATATTGGTTTCACGTTTTAAGTTGCATTACTGAAATAAATGCAATTATTTCTATAAATGCGAAATAAATGCAATATTCTAATTTCCCGAGTTTCACCTGTACTTGCAACTGGCAGGTGGGAACTATGAAACAAGACTACTGTATTGTATTTAGACATTTGTAAAAGTTTCACCTAATTTAAAGTAAAAATGCAGAGGTTTCAATTTATTTATTTTTTAACTATATTTAAAGACTAAATTATCTATTTGGAAAATCATCAGGAAATTTCACTGATCTTCTTACGTGAAAAAAAACCTCCAGGATAAATAATTAAAAAGTTATTAAGACATGTCCTCACTTCCCATTACCTTCAGTGAGAGTTAAGGTTCCTAGTCCTTCCAAAAGTATCATGCAGTAAAGACCTCCGTAAATGGTATACTTACGCAGGCCATCCTTCAAAAGTAGAAACTGTAAAAAGAGCCATCATAGCAGTAAGCACGTTGTCAAAGTTGAAATCACTGTTCTGCCATACTCTCTCTCTCACCATTGGGCTCTCCACATCTCCATCTTTATAAACAATAAATATTCCCCTACAGGAGGAAAAAGCAGATAGCTACTGTGGAAATGCAATGCTTTTTTAAAAAGAAACCCACCAATACAGGCAGATTAAGAGGAAAACGTTCGTACCGACATTCCACGGGGTTTTGTTTTGCTTCATCTGTGCACCGATAGAATTTTCCCTATGGATAAAACAGAACATGGAAGTAGAACCCATGGCACAGAGCCATTAACTATTCTTATCTTTGTTTCACTTGCATCTCTACTGGAGGTTCAATAAGACTCGCAAAGAATAATTTACTAGTGTCGTTCTCTGGGCAGGACTATGGAATTGCTAGGTTTGAGGGGGGCAGGTTTGGAATTCTTATCTTACCTTAAAGAGCTGGACTCCAATACATGCAAACATGAACTGGAGCAGAGTTGTAACAATCATGATATTACCAATAGTTCGGATAGCGACAAAGACACACTGAACAACATGCTGTGGGGAAGTCAAGAAAAAGAAGGGTCAGTGCAATTATCGTTGAGTGTTTTCATCATCATGCTCAATGAACTTGCATTTCATTAATTATTTTTTACAATGCATGTCATAGAATCATAGCATTATGGAGTTGGAAGGGACCGCAAGAGTCATCTAGTCCAGCCCCCTGCAATGCAGGAATCTTTTTTTGCCCAACATGGGGCCCGAACCCATGACCCTAAGATTAAGAGAAGCAGAAACCCTCTGTGATGCAGGATGATTACAAAGGAGACCCCATTAGGGTTTGGGGGAAGGCACACTATTTTACAACAAAGGAGAGGGTCTTTTAAGCAATGGTACTCAGTTTATGGAATAGCTTCCCTAAAGATGCCTGCCTTGCACTTACATGGCAATCAGTACACATTTTGGTGTATGTAAATGTTTCAAATAAATAAAATGTTGCTGAAAAGCAGTTTTCTTCTAGGAAGCATAAACATTAGCTCCAAAGCCCCCATGGCCTATTAATGTTTCTAATATTAATTAATGTTTCTAATGGTAAATGCCAAATAATGTTTCTAATGTTATTTGTCTGTAATTCAGAAAAAAAAATTCAGATAACAACCTTAAGTCCTTTTGCTCTGTTTATAGCCCTTAAGGGTCTTAAGACTCTTAAAACTCTCAGAATCTTCACAACTGAAATGGCGCTTGATCTAGATGAAAAATAGAAACAAATAAAGCATTAACTTGCCATCCCTTAATTTCATTCATCAGCTCTGACAAAATTAGGTCATACTCATGCACAACAGCTCATCACTTTTGAAATAATTTTATTTACTTATAGGAGTTAGTAAATATTGGTGTACGAGTTATTTCCATTCTTCCTTCTCCTCCTCTTCTCCTCTGTAAATAAATAAGCCAACAGGGTTCTCAAGGGGGTTCTTACAAAGTGCTTTCAGCACCTTGTGAGTAATCTGTTTATCCTAGGCAGGGCTGAGTATACTCCACATTTATAAAACAATGGTTCCAAGGTAAGTAGCTGCAGAAACAGTTATACTGTAGTCCAGGCTCCAGTCAGGTTTCTCTCCAGCATAGAGATTGTGAACAATCATAGAATCAAGCATGAATGACACCCCATTTGCAACCTGTAACCTTCTAACTAGCACTGTGGGGAATCTTTCCTTGTTTTCGTCTCCTGTTCTACAGAGATTTTTTTTGAAAAAAGAAAAGAAGTCAGACAGATTCAAAATCTGCACCTTCTATTAGAAGAACTTTCATCACAGTAATAATAATAATAATAATAATAATAATAATAATAATAATAATAAATTATTTATACCCCGCCCATCTGGCTGGGTTTCTCCAGCCACTCTGGGCGGCTTCCAACAGAATAATAAAATAATCGATTAAAAGAATGAAATAATCGATTAAAGATTAAAAGCCTCCCTAAACAAGGCTGCCTTCAGATGTCTTCTAAAAATCTGGTAGCTATTTTTCTCTTTGACATCTGATGGGAGGGCGTTCCACAGGGCTGGCGCCACCACCGAGAAGGCCCTCTGCCTGGTTCCCTGCAACTTGGCTTCTCGCAACGAGGAACCGCCAGAAGGCCCTCTGTACTGGACCTCAGTGTCCGGGCAGAACGATGGGGGTGGAGATGCTTCTTTAGGTATACTGGACCGAGGCCATTTAGGGCTTTAAAGGTCAGCACAGTCATATGGGCAAATCACTTAATGAAACCTGAAGCTTGCAATGGGTAAAGGGCTTGTTCCCAACATTCTGTCACTACTTGAGATTAAGAAACAGAACTCAGGATGGGGTATACAGGTCAAGGAAATGCAAAGATAGTCAGGATTAATGGGAAGATAACAGATTTAGCCTTCAGTTCCATTATGTCCCACAGCACACCTTTTTAATTTATTATTGTATAAATGACCGGCTACCATTCATTTCTGTGGGGCAAATTAAATTAAATACAGTGAAGTATGAGGCAAAACTTGCTTACAACCTACAATACTAGGCAGCCTCTCCAGTGGACCCTGTACTATACAGGATATTCCTTTGCTAGCATTTTTCTAGTTATTAAACTTCATACTGGAAAAGCAAACATTCCCTTGTTTCCTTTCCTCAAAGGATAACTATAAGAATAACAATTTGTTAATGGTCTATGGTGTTAAGCATTTTCAGTCCAGGAACTACCGGTATGGCAATTGTCTGCTTGTTGGTAGGCCAGCTATTAAACACAGAAATGAGTGCTACTTGTGAACCACATCGCAGATACACATAACAAGGAACAACAACAGCCCATAATATATTTATTGCAATACTTACTGAATGCCAAATGACACAAGAGACACACCCACTACCAACAAGTCCAGCAAATTGAAGTAATTTCGGCAGAAAGATCCTTTATGAAGGAATGCTCCAAACACTGTCAGCTAAAAACAGAAAGGTCATAGTTAATTATTTTGTTTCACCTCTGCTTGATTCACAAGGCTGTTTACAAGATGCTTGCACTGAATGAATCTTGCTTAGTGGAGAGACTGGAATACTACAAAAAAGACCAAAATTAAAGAATTTGATTGATGCAACACTAATGCACATTTTGTCTTCGGCTATCCACAATAAAACACTGATAAATAAAATACTGTGGATTGAAAAATGCAGGCGCGCACACAAAATGTAAGCCACCAGAAACTACGTTTATGAATCAGTAGCAGATGTTTCCTTTTGGTTACATAATGCTGAACAGTTAGGTTCTGGGTTTTTGATGTGTTCTAATTTTAGGGCACAATTCACTTCAGATGGCTATAGCACAATGTAGAATCCACTGGAACAGAGGGTGGCTGACCCCTGGCCTTGGGGGCAAATGGGCAGGCTGGGGGTCATAGCACAGTTCAGGTGAGGAGTGGGTCTGTGTGCAATCTGTGTGTGTGCGTGTGCGCGCACGCACAAGTGAGAGCCACATGCACCATTGATGTATGGTCCCTGGGAAAGGCTGAATGAGATCCTTGGGCCAATAAAAGGTTAGCAATTCCTGCACTAGAATGAGGAATAGGTGTGTTATAATCTAAACAATCTTCTTTACACCATAGATCCCTTTATTTCAGCCCCCTAATATCATGCTAAATAGTTTCCCACTTTCCTGGCAAAACATGCCAATGGAAGGGCTAAGAGACATGCCCTTCTCAAAATAGCATGCTCTGAAATGCTACACTGGTAGAATTATGAAACACATTCAGCATGTTTTAAAAACTAAAACTAAAAACCTTATCCCTTATCAAACTGAGCATATCTTGTAAACAGCCCAAATCAGTCTTATTATCAAGTGTTAATCAAAATGCACTGTAAAAAAGAACACACAATAATATGAATAAAGCAGGAAATAGATTTGTTATGTTTGATTCCCCAGCTGGAAATGCAAAGTTTATGTACTGATTCATATAATACCACTGGGTCCTGTGTCATATCCAGGAATACTCAATAAGTAACTTGAGACTGAAGTGGCTACAATAGATGATCCCAATCTCGAAGGCATCAAAATGCATGCTCACATTTTCTATATGTTCCTCCTTATTCTGCAATGGTGGAGCAGCTTGACTGCAGCATCAATTGTGCACCAATCTAATCTGTACGTCAGAATTCTGAGCTCCCCTGGTGGATGTCCTTGATAATCAGTACACAGACTATACATTGAAAGACCAGTTCTGAACTCATGCATGGGCAATACATTTAAGTAAGCATGTTCATGCCTCTTCGTGTATTTAAATGTATACCCAAGATAAAGCATCCTAGTAGGTTTTAGAAAGGGTAGAGTATCTTGCAAGTCCCTTTGCAAGAAAATAGTGGTCTACTATTTTAACTCTGTGAATATATAGTTCAGAAAAAGAAATGAGAAGTTACATGCTCCTCCTTTAAAAGATTTAAGATCTTTCTCTTTGAAATGCCAGAAAGGGGAGGAGGAAAGTTCATGCGTAGTGAAATAGTTTTCCTTCTTCTGACAAACCGGAAGTAGAAAAAAAGGATAAAATGAGCTGTCAGATTGATGTGATGATAAAAAAGTAGCTTCTACATGCACCCAAAGGTAAAATAGAATAAAAACCATGAAGAAAAATATCCTTTGGTTTCAAAAAAAGGTTTAGATTTGGTTGTTGAGTGAAAAGGCGGAGAACACTTCAAGTGCCTTTTCGTGGCAGGTGACACACAGAAAAAAATCCTTTTTAAGTAAACTTCTTTGTAAACCTGTTACCTTCAAAATGATCTCAAATGTAAACATACTAGTGAAGACATAATCTGCATACCCTAGGATCTGGAAGGTAAACAAAAAGTTACAAACATTATTGCTAAAGCTGTGTCTGAGTTAACAAGGATCAATTAACAGTTAATTACCTTTAACAGGATTTCAACAGTAAAGATGGCTGTGAAAGCATAGTCAAAGTAACCAAGTATCTGCAAAGCATAACATGTGCCACAGTAAGAAATTCATCTACAAATACTACCAGAATTTACAACTTTGATCACATACAGAGAAATGCCTACTTTATGAACGTGTATAAATTTAGATAAATAAATAGATGTACGATGACCAAACAACATTTATTTGTTTCACTGAAAATTGCCTCACAGTTGTCCCAATTCACAGATTTGCTTACTTCTAAAGCATCATCCTTCAATACTATATTCCCCCGAAGTACAGGTAATTCCTTACAGACTTTGCCCTTGATGGTTGGGAAGGTGCCTTCCATTGGCAAAAGGGTGAGGGATTCTGCATATCCTCCTCCCCCTACAGACCCCAGCAGCGTCTCCTACACTGTTCCAGTGGATTTCCTAACGCTCCTCCACCCACCCCTGGACAGCATGAGATAAAATGCTGGTGGGATGCAGGTGAAGTGGGAATCAGCAGAAGTCACCTCCCTGGTGCAGGATCATATACCAAGTAAAATTCTGCCTGGGTGATGCTCTCAGAGCCTGGGAGTGACATTTGGATTCAACCCATTATGTTTTAGTCATCACAGTGTTCTTGTAAGAAATGCAAACAAATTATTAACAGGTGCAACTTGCTCTCAGAACATAATATAATCATACTAATGAAACAATCTCTGCATTGTTTAGTTTTGGTTCTTATCGTATAGAGAATACTGAATATTCAAATATTCTGAATGAGAATACATTACTAAGCCCATAGCTGCCAAGTTCTCCCTTTTCTCGCGAGGAAGCCTATTCAGCATAAGGGAATTTCCCTTTAAAAAAAGGGAGAACTTGGCAGCTATGACTAAGCCAGCTTGACATGGTTGGAAGTACCTTCAGAAATTCTCTAAACACACGAAGTCCTTTTTGCACAGATCACAGCGCAAACTTTTAAGGGTATATCTGTACATTAATGTGTCCATGGAAAAAAAGATACCCATTTTTGCCAATTAAAAACATTTCAATCAGGCTTTGTCATGTCATCACATTGCAGCATGAATTTATCTTCAAAACAACAGTTTCCCCAAGTTGCAAGTGTAACTGATGGACATTTGAGCAATTTCTTCTATATGGAATAACAAGAGTCCATGCCGCTTGAGATATACAATGCAAAGACTCCTATTTTGTTTTCACAAGCTATTTATTCATCCTAACATCTATATACCCAAACAGTTTCCTATAAACCCAAGAAGACTCATTTTAGCTTTGGGATGCTTCCTTGACATACTGTATAAACAATTTGGCTATAAGAGTCGGACACAACTAAATGACTAAACAACAAAAAGCCTCAGTCCTGTAAGTAGCAGAACTCAATCCATCCAACAAATGTGGCTTGTGCAATTACCTTCCAGTACGCCACTCACCTCTTTGGAAACAAGAGTCATCATCCAAGTCCCCTCTTCCAGTCCATAAAAGGGATGAGGGGAGTAGAAGAATGGATTCAGATTACCACCCCAAACAGATGATCAGCACTATCTAGACAGACAGCACCAACCATCTATTCAGCCTTGCACGTGGAGCTCTGTAACCACTTGTACAATATCCTTCTGTGCATGAAGCTCCCTAGTGAGCTTGTACATGAGAAAGCTTTATACCAAGCATGCTGGGCTGGGATGTCTGCCACTTCAGGCAAAGGGCTAAACTAAATAATAGCAGCTGATTTAAACCTAGTGTAGAAAACATTGCTTCATAGGCACTACCCATTATTACACTGGTACAGCTAAATATCTTGGTGCTTACATGTAATAAAATCACACCAACCTTGAATGGATACAATTATTCTAACAATGCCTTCTGTTGGCAGGGCCATACCTACGGTTCTTTTCCTTCTCCTCTGCATACATACACAATATTTTAAAGATGTTAGGGTTTACCTAGTCAGTGGAATGAGTGCAGGCAGCCTTTCTATTTAAGTTTTTCATGTCCCATGCTGTGTACCTTACGCGGACTTGTGTCTAGAGGGAGGCCAACATAAGCTAGAGACAGTTGCCTGGATGAGTTTTCTTTTATGCTGGCTAAACATTTGCTTTTCAGCAGACAAAGATACTTTACTTAGCGAAGTTCTGTCAGACTCCTTCCCTTCCCCAGGGCTACAACTGTTTTGCACAAAAATATGACAACTTGGGCTTTCAGAGGATCTCCTGGGTGCTGTGGCTTTTCCAATCGCCAAGGCCATGTTAAAAACTAGGTTGTGGGACATAGAGCGCCAGGAACTAATTTCAGCTGTGTAAAAAACATGTTCCCCTCTTTATTTTCGACTCTCTTGGGTGCAGGAATTTAACCTCAATTATCTACAACGCTACTTATTACAGGGGAGAGACCAGGAGCTCACCAAGACAGTAGCTAAGTTCCTCTATTTGATTTTTTGCCGCCAAAGTACGTTACAGGACCCTGCCCTTGCTGGAGACCCACAGAGGTGAAATAGACTGCTTGCCTCTTCTTCCCTTTGGCAACTGACAGTACTGTTGAAATGGCGACGAGATCGCACTGGCCTATTTATTTTGAATGTTTGTATGTGGTGCCAATAAAGGTTTGATGATGATGAATATTTTTAAAGTGACTTTTTTTAAAGGAATACAGTAAGTCTTTTTCCTAGAATGGCATTAGAGAAGTTTTCTCATTTATTTTCCTGTTTAAATGAGTTAAGTGACTTTTTTTAAAGGAATACAGTAAGTATTCCTTTTTTTAAAGGAATACAGTAAGTCTTTTTCCTAGAATGGCATTAGAGAAGTTTTCTCATTTATTTTCCTGTTTAAATGAGTAAGGTGAGAATATTTTATATATATATATATATATATATATATATATATATATATATATGAGAGAGAGAAAAATACTTTAAAAAGCTGGAGAAACACCCTTTCACCACTTGACCAAATATTTCTGCCACAAATATATAAAAAGGTGTAAACTGCTCACCTCCTAAAATAGGAGACGGTCTCAGGCCCCAAATCTGGGAGACCGTCCCCTTCCCTACAGACCCCCTTGGGTGTTAAGATGAGCAGAAGGGGTCCTCTTGGTAGTTCCATGACCCTCAGAAGTTCCTTCTCTGTGGCAGCTCCAAAAAATTTTTTATTAAAGTTTTTTGGGGTTTACAAAGGTATGTGCAATGTCTCTCATAACATTTTTACAAATCAATGGCAGCTCCAAATTATGTAATTTCTTCCCCACAGAGGTGTGTGGCATTTTCATTATGCAGTTTCCATCATATGCTGAAGATGCACCTCTTTCCCCATGCCTTTTGACACCTGGGGTATGTATTTTTAGGACCCACCCTACTCTGGCGATAGTAGTTTGTTTATACTGTTTTAATATTGTATTTTAAATTGCAGTGACCAACCCTGGGACTTTATGCTGAAGGGCAACATACAAATGCACCCTTGATCTGAAATTACCTTTTGTAGCATTTATTATGCCTAGAATATGCCTTTTTTATTTTAGAAATAAAAAATGAATGCTGTATAGACAATATTTATAGTAGCATTTGTAAATGAGAGTTGCATACAGCATACTATACACCCACTTTAAATATTGTAGAAGCAAAATCTATGTGTATTGCAGACTGCAGTTTTTATATGCTTGTCCCATTTCATTTTCTAATGTTGAGGTTAAGGGAGTGGACAACATGGTGTGGAGGCTGCATACTAGGAAGGAGGGGGGAGGGGCAAGGCAGTGGAGAGGTCAGCCCTGTGCAAACGCAATAGCAGAGCTAAGCTGGTATTAATGCCAGTGAGTTTGCACCATAGCAACCTCCCCACTGCCTCATCCCTTTCCTTCCCTGGAAGCAACAGGGCTCAGCTGTCAGGAGGTCAGTTGAGTGCCAATACCCCACCACATCATGTGCTACTGCCATCTAGCTCAAAACTGGTCCATCTAGCTCAATACTGTTTCATGCTGACCAGCAGTGGGTCTGCAGGGTTTCAAACAAAGAACATTGCCAACACCCAACTAGGAATTTCTACACCCTGAATATTATTAGTGTTGTAACTGAGCTTATGAAGACCCCTTCACTGTAAAAACAACAACAACAACTGAGGCTACTCTATGACTCCAGGCTCCAACCACAACAAATCTCTGCACTATTTTTGTAATCTCCAAGTTGGTTCCAACATCCTGTTGAATCGTAAGAAAATACCCACATGCTGCTCAATTTCAAAAAGCTACGCTTATGTACTGATCTCTTATATTCATGGTTTGCTTCCATTCCGAAGGGACCATTTTAAAGACGATGTAGCATGCAACTCTTTTGGGGAGTCTGTTTTTTCTTACGTTGTTTCGAAAAGAATGACTGCGAATTGGATCTTCCGCTGCAAGGGAAGCACTGCTAAGCATGATGAAGACAAGGATGAGGTTGGTGAAAATGTGGTGGTTGATCAGCCTGTGACATCCCACTCGAATCCTGAAGAAAAGAGTGACGAAACAGAACAATGCCATTACAAGTGGGAAGTTAGCTGCTCCTGAAGCTTTAAACTAAGCAACTGCAGAGCTTTTTAATTTTTAAAAAAAGTTGTTCATCTGGAAAGCAGCCAGGTTGTCTTGTTAACTGCACTAGTAATTATGGAAAATGTAAACTTGTATATATATCATATAGGACAGCATATGTGACTATCTTAATGGAAAGTGGCCAAATTTTATAACTTGGACAATATTAAAAAAGCATTTGGAGATAGCTGCTATTCAGACCATGTTATTCAAGTTTGGTTTGCAAAGAAATCACACATCTCAAAAACAGCTTTGTATGGTCATTCTGTTGCTTTTTTTTTGTTGCAGTCAGGAAAAAGTGTTGCCATTTTATACGGGAGCCTCAATGTGGTAGTACTATTTAATAACAAACAATTCAAGAGATATACATAAAATGGTTATTTACGGGTTTGTATTGCTGAAAATAAAGAAGGAGCTTCCTTCAGGAATTGGTGTCATCTTTTCCTTCATATTCAGTTCAGATATTCTTCGGGGTCGGGGGCCAGCTGGCACTTCAGGTTCTTCCTCTTCCTCTTCCTCTTCACCTACTTTGAATTAATTACTTTCTTTAATATGTGTATACAAAATTTGTAATACTAGAAAAAAATATTGGAAATAGATTATAGCCGCTAGATATTTAAAACAAATGCTAGTTAAAATAAGGTCATTCCTGCCGGTTCCATCGTTATAGTTTGCTACTTCATGTGTCTCTAAATATTGCACTCAGGTCCTGCATTCGAGGCATGCTGTTGGCCGCTGTGAGATGCTGGCCTAGATGGGCTTTTGACAGGGCTCTCCTTTATGTTCCCAAATATGTTATTACAATGAAAAACAGTGCGTCAATTTTAAATTCTTGTCTGCAGCTTCTGGCTGAGAGCATGCTTTCTAGGTTGCCCACTCCCCTTCCTGTTCTGTGCACTTTTCACAAATTCACTGTCAGGCAGGTCAAATCATCCCCTATTGACACAATCAAAGCAACGAGTTTTTTTCAACTGTCAGGGTGTAAATAAATTGCCTTCCCCACTCTGCCCATGGAATACTGATAAAGCTTTCCATAGACGTGACAGAACTGCAACTACAGTCCATGCCTTAGTCCCAACTCCTTTGTTTGGTTGCACAGATCACTGAAAATGTGCCACACGCACATTTTGACTATTGCATGATACTCCCACCTGTGACTTTTCAGTGACACCTGCCCTGTCTGCAAGTCATAGACAGGAGTGGTGGCCTTGCTATGATGGTGAGCACACCTTAATGCAGGGGCAGTAGCTATGGTACTATTTTCTGCATGTTTTCATCTAGCTAGAGGTGTGCTCCCATGAGGAGATACAGGCTTGGAGTCGAACGTTGTGTGAGAAAACAAGCCACTCAGGCAAGGATTTTCTCTTTCCCGCACTCTCCTCATGTAGCCAGCCCACATACCCTTGAAAACCTTCTCTGAAGAGTCAGGGACGTACTCCTGCAGTGTGCCCTCTGTTGAGGGGGCTGCAGTGGGAAACAGAAACTGCCCTTATTCAGGTGAAAGCACATTGCCCAAGAGTGGGAAAGTGAATTTCTAGATTTTTTAAAAAAGTCATCACTGCAACTGCCTTACTCTGTGTCTATTTAGATTGGAACATGGTTTGTCCATGTGTCCGTTTTCTATCCAGATGCCTCTCTGGATAGCACTGCCAAACTCAGAATAACGGTTCCTGATATGGGGTGGCAGTTTTTGTTGATGTTAGGCCTCCAGCTGCCATTCTGAATCAAGATTGGCAGACCAATACATGATTTTGGCAAGACTTTGCCCGCTTTTTGGCTTAGGTTCAGCCGCCTCTGATCATCGCCAACTTTTCATGAGGGTTCCCGATGTGAGGGCGACAGTCTTCATCTATGTTTGGATGCGAGGTGCCATTTTGAATCAAGATGGCAGACCAAATTGTGACTTTGGCGTGACTTCACCCACTTTTTGGCGTGACAATCCAAACTCACAAATAACATCCATTAAAAAAACCACAATATATTTTTGGTTTCCAAAAAATCCTGGGGAGCACCAGGAATTCCCTGCTAGTATTTCATAATTGCTGAAATGTGTGGAATCAATCTATACTGTTTCCTTTTAGTCGTATTAATAAATAGCATGTAGTACACTTGACCCAATAATTTCTCTCTCAGTATATGTTAAGTGCATTAATACCTGGAACATCGCAGGGTGGGTAGGGATCTTTGTCTTCATCTTCCCCTTCTCCGTATTCATTAATGGTAACCTATGACAAGAACAAAAACACTTCAGAAGAAAGGTAAATGGGAGGTGTAAACTGATGCAACACGCTAAACCAAGCCACTCTTTTTCCTGTTCTGCCCTCCGCAAAGCAGCCCCACCCCAATCCCAACACATTACTATTTTTAATTCAATAATTCTGGCTGGAAAAATAAGCAGTATGGATTGTCTCATAGAGAGCCCATGCATCTTGGGATAGGTCAGAGGTCAGCATTCCAATGATTTCCATTAACTCAAATTATTGTATTTTGATATTCTGTTGGAAGCCGCCCAGAGTGGCTGGGGAAACCCAGCCAGATGGGCGGGGTAGAAATAATAAATAATAAATAATTATTATTATAATTATAATTTCCATTAACTCAAATTGTTAATCTTTCAGTAAACCGAGTAAAAATCAAATATTTATTATGTTAGAAAATAAACCAACTCCATCTGTTATTTTAATGATACTATATCGAGTCCAATAAAATCTAGCAGGTCATAAATAGACAAGTTTCAAATATTATCTAATTTGTGTCTCTAAACACACACACAGACACACAGTAGAGGAGATGTGGGGACAGGCAATACAAGCGTCTGGGCAGAAAATCCTCTTGCTTGTGGCCTTGAGGCTTGATACAAAGAAGCCATAGGCACCCAGTGTAAGAGAGGACTCAGTGCATTCTAAGAACTTGGCAACCCACATGAAGTACAACCACAAGCATGGATGGAAACCAGTCAGTTTGGAGTACTGGCAGGTGTCTGCATTTCTGGCCTAAAGAATATATAGTGCACAGAAGTGAAAAGAAATAAGGTACCTTAGCATCCTTGCCCTTCTTTTGTTCACCTTCTGGTTTGTCCCCCTTTTTAGTATCCAAACTCTCTTTTCTACAAGGAAGAAAAGAAGGGTGTGGGGAAAATAAAGGAGCTCATGTGTGGTAGCTGTGAAAAAAGGCAAATGCCATGCTAGGTATCTGAATGGCTGCAGCCAAACCAAAGCTCTCCCAACCTCACCTGACTGCGCCCCACCTCTGTCCCAGCAAGTGCAACACTGCTGCCACTGGAAATGTTTTATCTGCTACTCATATAGCATATGTGCACTGATATAGCATTTGTGCACAGCGGGTGGCGCCGTGGGTTAAACCACAGAGCTTAGGGCTTGCCGGTCAGGAGGTCGGCAGTTTGAATCCCCGCGACGGGGTAAGCTCCTGCCAACCTAGCAGTTCAAAAGCACATCAAAGTGCAAGTAGATAAATAGGTACTGCTACAGCGGGAAAGTAAACTGCGTTTCCGTGCACTGCTCTGGTTCGCCAAAAGCGGCTTTGTCATGCTGGCCACATGACCTGGAAGCTGTACGCCAGCTCCCTCGGCCAATAACGCGAGATGAGTGCCGCAACTCCAGAGTTGGTCACAATGACCTAATGGTCAGGGGTCCCTTTACCTTTACCCCCTTTACCTTTACACATGGTAGTAATTAGGCTTTCAATTATGGCTTACTGAAGCAGGTACAACGTGGATGTCTTCACACACGAGGGAGTGCATTTCCCCCCATCCTCCAGGCAGGAACAATATCATTAAGTTAAAATTCCAAAATCTACAGTTGGGCAATACCTTTATTGCGACCAGCCAAAATGTTACAAAAGCTTAGGAAGCTTTGGAGTTCCCAACAATTCTTCAGCAGGCAAGATGTTACACATTTTGGGGGGGGGGGTTAAAAAAAAAGTAGCATAAAAATTAGGCTGTTGCGTGTACCCAAGAGGTCAGCTTAGCCTAATAGATTCATTTCCAAGATGGTGACTTGGACTGAAAAAGTCCCTAGCAGGTACTGCAGCCTGGTAATGTTGGTAACCCCTGGGAAGGACATATTTAGCCTGCAATCTCCATATTGCAACTGAATCTACAAGCTGACCTGATGATTACAACAAAATCCTATTTTCTGTCCTTGTTCCACCACCACCATGAACCGTTGAATACTCAAGTCTTTAAAATAACAATGTTGTGTTGAATCCAGCTAAGTCATTGTGCATGAGGAATGACCTTTCTAGCCCAAGGGAACTTCCCCTCACTCTCCTTCTGCTGTGTGCCCTCTGCATTGGAGGGAGGAAAATTTCCATTGTACTTGTGGAAGTCATTCCTCAAGCACAATGATTTTGTAGGATGCAACCCATAGCTTCTTGCATAACTCAAGATAAATTGTAATCGTGATCTTATGTGCAGTAGATTTTCACAAATTAAATGACTATGGTGGAGTCATTAAACAAGAGT